>NC_059217.1:47463814-47578814 GCF_020615455.1 Coregonus clupeaformis
GGACAGTATCCAGGACAGTATCCAGGACAGACAGTATCCAGGACAGTATCCAGGACAGTATCCAGGACAGTATCCAGGACAGACAGTATCTAGGAGAGTATCCAGGACAGACAGTATCCAGGACAGTATCCAGGACAGTATCCAGGACAGTATCCAGGACAGACAGTATCTAGGAGAGTATCCAGGACAGTATCCAGGACAGTATCTAGGACAGTATCCAAGACAGTATCCAAGACAGTATCCAAGACAGTATCTAGGACAGTATCCAGGACCGTATCCAGGACAGTATCTAGGAGAGTATCCAGGACAGACAGTATCCAGGACAGTATCCAGGACAGTATCCAGGACAGTATCCAGGACAGTATCCAGGACAGACAGTATCCAGGACAGTATCCAGGACAGACAGTATCCAGGACAGTATCCAGGACAGTATCCAGGACAGACAGTATCTAGGAGAGTATCCAGGACAGACAGTATCCAGGACAGTATCCAGGACAGTATCCAGGACAGACAGTATCTAGGAGAGTATCTAGGACAGTATCCAGGACAGTATCTAGGACAGTATCCAAGACAGTATCCAAGACAGTATCCAAGACAGTATCCAGGACAGTATCCAGGACCGTATCTAGGACAGTATCTAGGAGAGTATCCAGGACAGACAGTATCCAGGACAGTATCCAGGACAGTATCCAGGACAGTATCTAGGACAGTATCCAGGACAGACAGTATCTAGGAGAGTATCCAGGACAGACAGTATCCAGGACAGTATCCAGGACAGTATCCAGGACAGTATCTAGGACAGTATCCAGGACAGACAGTATCTAGGACAGTATCCAGGACAGACAGTATCCAGGACAGTATCCAGGACAGTATCCAAGACAGTATCCAAGACAGTATCCAGGACATTATTCAGGACATTATTCAGGACAGTATCTAGGACAGTATCCAGGACAGTATCCAGGACAGTATCCAGGACAGTATCCAGGACAGACAGTATCTAGGACAGTATCCAGGACACTATCCAGGACAGTATCCAGGACAGTATCCAAGACAGTATCTAGGACATTATCCAGGACATTATTCAGGACAGTATCCAGGACAGTATCCAGGACAGACAGTATCCAGGACACTATCCAGGACAGTATCCAGGACAGTATCCAAGACAGTATCTAGGACAGTATCCAGGACAGTATCCAGGACAGTATCCAGGACAGTATCCAGGACAGTATCCAGGACATTTTCTATCCAGGACAGTATCCATCCAGGACAGTATCCAGGACAGTATCCAGGACAGAATCTAGGACAGTATCTAGGACATTTTATATCCAGGACAGTATCCATCCAGGACAGTATCCAGGACAGTATCCAGGACATTATCCAGGACAGTATACAGGCGTGGTTGGATGAATGAGAGAGGTTAGGTAAATCATTATGGAACTGTGGTGAGTGAAATCACACTGCTCCGGTGTGGTTAATATCATTCAACGGTTGGGAGGGTGTGCCATGGATTGTGACTGTGTGTGTGTGTGTGTGTGTGTGTGTGTGTGTGTATGTATGTATCAGTCAGGTTCTTACCAGGTCCAGGGGGCCGAAGAGGAAGTGCACAAGTTCAGAAGCGCTGGGGTTCTGGATGTGCTTCTTCAGTTTGGCCTGCAGGGGGCAGAGTAAGATACAATTCACCACAGCTCTGTAGGCTGTCATAAATAGAGCTGATGGGATTACTTATTTTATGTGACAGAGAAACATGTTTGTTCTACATAATATATTTCTATATGAACATTCTACAACGTTGTGCCCTTCTGAACGGACCCTGGTGTAGTACTGAGGTGCCCCTGGTTCCCCTGGTGTAGTACTGAGGTGCCCCTGGTGTAGTACTGAGGTGCCCCTGGTGTAGTACTGAGGTGCCCCTGGTTCCCCTGGTGTAGTACTGAGGTGCCCCTGGTGTAGTACTGAGGTGTAGTACTGAGGTGTAGTATTGAGGTGCCCCTGGTGTAGTACTGAGGTGCCCCTGGTTCCCCTGGTGTAGTACTGAGGTGCCCCTGGTGTAGTACTGAGGTGTAGTACTGAGGTGTAGTATTGAGGTGCCCCTGGTGTAGTACTGAGGTGTAGTACTGAGGTGTAGTATTGAGGTGCCCCTGGTGTAGTACTGAGGTGCCCCTGGTGTAGTACAGAGGTGCCCCTGGTGTAGTATTGAGGTGCCCCTGGTGTAGTACAGAGGTGCCCCTGTTGTAGTATTGAGGTGCCCCTGGTGTAGTACAGAGGTGCCCCTGGTGTAGTACTGAGGTGCCCCTGGTGCCCCTGGTGTAGTACTGAGGTGCCCCTGGTGTAGTACTGAGGTGTAGTACTGAGGTGTAGTACTGAGGTGTAGTACTGAGGTGTAGTACTGAGGTGACCCTGGTGTAGTACTGAGGTGTAGTACTGAGGTGTAGTACTGAGGTGTAGTACTGAGGTGTAGTACTGAGGTGCCCCTGGTGTAGTACTGAGGTGTAGTACTGAGGTGTAGTACTGAGGTGTAGTACTGAGGTGTAGTACTGAGGTGTAGTACTGAGGTGTAGTGCATAGGGGGAACTCAACTCACCAGTAGGTTGAAAGCCAGCTTAAGTTTCTGTAGGCTATCAATGAACTCTGCCTCAGAGGGGGGCTTAGCTCTCAGGGTCAGCATTCCCTCTGTCAACAAGAAAGAAAGAAAGAAAGAAAGAAAGAAAGAAAGAAAGAAAGAAAGAAAGAAAGAAAGAAAGAAAGAAAGAAAGAAAGAAAGAAAGAAAGAAAGAAAGAAAGAAAGAAAGAAAGAAAGAAAGAAAGAGAGAAAGAGAGAGAGAGAGAGAGAGAGAGAGACAGAGAGAGAGAGACAGAGAGAGAGAGAGAGAGAGAGAGAGACAAAGAGAGAGAGAGAGAGAGAATTCACAAAATGGGACTAACACCAAATTGAGACTCTGCATGCAGAATTCTGCAAATATATCCTCAGTGTACAACGTAAAACACCAAATAATGCATGCAGAGCAGAATTAGGATGATACCCGCTAATGATCAAAATCCAGAAAAGAGCAGTTAAATTCTACAACCACCTAAAAGGAAACGATTCCCAAACCTTCCATAACAAAGCCCTCACCTACAGAGAGATGAACCTGGAGAAGAGTCCCCTAAGCAAGCTGGTCCTGGGGCTCTGTTCACAAACACAAACAGACCCCACAGAGCCCCAGGACAGCAACATAATTAGACCCAACCAAATCATGAGAAAACAAAAAGATAATTACTTTAGACATTGGAAAGAGTCAACAAAAAAACAGAGCAAACTAAAATGCTATTTGGCCCTAAACAGAGAGTACACAGTGGCAGAATTCCTGACCACTGTGACTGACCCAAACTTAAGGAAAGCTTTGACTATGTACAGACTCAGTGAGCATAGCCTTGCTATTGAGAAAGGTCGCCGTAGGCAGACCTGGCTCTCAAGAGAAGACAGGCTATGTGCACACTGCCCACAAAATGAGGTGGAAACTGAGCTGCACTGTATATATACATAATATTACATTTTAAATGTCTTTATTCTTTTGGAACTTTTGAGTGTAATGTTTACTGTTAATATTTATTGTTTATTTCACTTTTGTTTACTATCTACTTCCCTTGCTTTGGCAATGTTAACATATGTTTCCCATGCCAATAAAGCCCAATAAAGCCCTTAAATTGAATTGAATTGAAAGACAGAGAGAGAGACAGCGACAGAGAGAGACAGAGACAAAGACAGAGACACAGAGAGAGAGAGAGAGAGAGAGAGAGAGAGAGAGAGAGAGAGAGAGAGAGAGAGAGAGAGAGAGAGAGAGAGAGAGAGAGAGAGAGAGAGAGAGAGAGAGAGAGAGAGAGAGAGAGAGAGAGAGAGAGAAAGAGATTCAGAGACAGAGAGCGACAGAGAGACACAGAGAGAGAGAGAGAGAGACAAAGACCGACAGAGCGAGACAGAGAGAGACAGAGAGAGAGACAGAGAGAGAGACAGAGAGACAGAGACAGAGAGAGAGAGAGAGAGAGAGAGAGAGAGAGAGAGAGAGAGAGAGAGAGAGAGAGAGAGAGAGAGAGAGAGAGAGAGAGAGAGAGAGAGAGAGACAGAGACAGAGACAGAGAGATCTAGGATCAGGTCTACCCTTTTATTCATTCTGATTTAAAATGCAGAATGGATCCTAGATCAACACTCCTACTCTGAGACACTTTGTGAATACAGGCCCGACTTACAGTACACAGAGGGGAGGGAAATGAGAAGGTGGGGAGGGAAATGAGAAGGTGGAGAAGGTAAATAGTGGAGAAGGTAAATAATGGAGAAGATATGGTGGTACCCATGGGGCGGCGCACAATTGGCCCAGCATCGTCCAGGGTAGGGGAGGGAATGGCCGGCAGGGATGTAGCTCAGTTGGTAGAGCATGGCGTTTGCAACGCCAGGGTTGTGGGTTGAAATATATAATGTAAGTCGCTCTGGATAAGAGCGTCTGCTAAATGACTAAAATGTAAAAAAAATGTAAATGTAAAGATATGGTGGAGAAGGTTATTGTGGAGAGGTAAATAGTGGAGAAGGTAAATAGTGAATAAGATGATACAGCTCATGAAAGAGATAGGCATAAGACAACAGAGAACAGAAAGTGGAGAGTTGTTTCATTCCACTGCATAGGAAGTGATGGACAATAAATACTATATGAACATTGTCAGCGAGGGAGTTGGAGGTACATTACATGATTAAAAGTATGTGGACACCTGCTCGTCTAACATCTCATTACAAAATCATGGGCATTAATATGGAGTTGGTCCCCCTCTTTGCTGCTATAACAGCCTCCAATCTTCTGGGAAGGCTTTCCGCTAGATGTTGGAACATTAATGCGGGGACTTGCTTCCATTCAGCCACAAGAGCATTAGTGAGGTCGGGCACTGATGTTGGGCGATTAGGCCTGGCTCGTAGTTGGCGTTCCAATTCATCCCAAAAGTGTTCGATGGGGTTGAGGTCAGGGCTCTGTGCAGGACAGTCAAGTTCTTCCACACCGATCTTGACAAACCATTTCTGTATGGACCTCGCTTTGTGCACGGGGACAGTGTCATGCTGAAACAGGAAACGGCCTTCCCTAAACTGTTGCCAAAAAGTTGGAAGCACAGAATCGTCTAGAATGTCATTGCATGCTGTAGCGTTAACATTTCCCTTCACTGGAATTAAGGGGTTTAGCCCGAACCATGAAAAACAGCCCCAGACCATTAAACCTCCTCCACCAAACTTTACAGTTGGCACTATGCATTCGGCCAGGTAGTGTTCTCCTGGCATCTGCCAAATCCAGATTCGTCCGTAGGACTGCCAGATGGTGTTTCCACTGCTCCAGAGCCCAATGGCGGCGAGCTTTACACCACTCCAGCCGACGCTTGGCATTGCGCATGGTCTTAGGCTTGTGTGCGGCTGCTCGGCCACGGAAACCCATTTCATGAAGCTCCGGATGAACAGCTCTTGTGCTGACGTTGCTTCCAGAAACCGTTTGGAACTTGGTAATGAGTGTTGCAACCGAGGACAGGCGATTTTTACTCGCTATGCGCTTCAGCACTCGGCGGTCCCGTTCTGTGAGCTTGTGTGGCCTACCACTTCGCGGCTGAGCCGTTGTTGCTCCTAGATGTTTCCACTTCGCAATAACAGCACTTACAGTTGACCGGGGCAGCTCTAGCAGGGCAGAGATTTGACAAACTGACTTGTTGGAAAGGTGGCAAAAGTCACTGCCATTCTACTGCCAGTGTTTGTCTATGGAGATAGCATGGCTGTGTGCTCAATTGTATACACCTGTCAGCAACGGGGTGTGGCTGAAATAGCAGAATCCACCAATTTGAAGGGGTGTCCACATACTTTGTATATACAGTGTATATTAAGAAGATACAAGAGAACATAGAAAGTGTTAGAGGACAATATATTTGATATTGTCAGTGAGGTGGTTGTTTCCACCACGTGACCAGAAGAAGAGGAAACAGGAAACAGACCTGCTGGTCCTTTCTTCTTAATCTTCTTACTCTTGTTGCGCTGGTTGAGCTGAGAGAACGCCTCCGCAGCCTTCTGCAGCCGAGCCACAAAGACCTCAATGTCATCCAGGGCACAGTTCAGGATTTGCTGTCAGGGAACAGAGAGAGAGAGAGAGAGAGAGAGAGAGAGAGAGAGAGAGAGAGAGAGAGAGAGAGAGAGAGAGAGAGAGAGAGAGAGAGAGAGAGAGAGAGAGAGAGAGAGAGAGAGAGAGAGAGAGAGAGAGAGAGAGAGAGAGAGAGAGAGAGAGAGAGAGAGAGCAAGAGAGAGAGCGAGAGAGAGAGAAAGTGGAATGATACCAAAGAGACTACTAAATGTCAAATCAAATCAACGTTTGTTGGTCGTGTACACAGTGCACCAGAAGTTATCGCAGGCGCAGTGAAATGTTTCTAGCTCCAACAGTGCAGTGATATCTAGCAATACAATAACAACAATAACAACATAATAACAATACAATAACAACACAATAACAACACAATAACAACAATGATACAATAACAACATAATAACAATACAATAACACAATAACAACAACAATAACAACACAATAACACAATAACAACACAACAACAACACAACAACACAACAACAACACAATAACACAATAACAACACAATAACAACACAATAACAACACAATAACAACACAATAACAACACAATAACACAATAACAACACAACAACAACAACACAATAACACAATAACACAATAACAACACAACAACAACACAACAACACAATAACAACAAAATAACACCACAATAACAACACAATAACACCACAATAACAACACAATAACACAACAACAACACAACAACAACACAACAACAACACAACAACAACACAACAACAACACAACAACAACACAACAACAACACCAACACAATAACAACAACAATAACAACACAATAACACAATAACAACAACAATAACACAATAACAACACAATAACGATACAATAACAACAACAATAACAACACAATACACACAATCTAAAGAGTCCAGAATATAAATAAATATATGCTATATATGTTTGTGAATGGTGTGTATAGACAGAATGGACAGAATATGAATAGAAAAGGTGTGTTCAGCAGTAGTTATATAGGATGAACCTTGACTAGAATAGTAGATAGATATAAAGCTGGGTAAAACAGCATGTAAACATTATTAAAGTGACCAGTGTTCCACCTTCTTCACCAGGCTGTTGGTGTGAAGGGACCCTTTCAAGTCCTCAGTGATGTGTACGCTGAGGAACTTGAAGCTTTTCCACCTTCTCCACTGCGGCGCCGTCGATGTGGATGGGGGCGTGCTCTCTCTGCTGTCTCCTGTAGTCCACGATCAGCTCCTTCATTTTGTTGGCGTTTAGGGAGAGGCTATTTTCCTGGAACCAGGGCTCTCACCTCCTCCCTGTAGGCTGTTTTGTCACTGTCGGTAATCAGGCCTGCCACTGTTGTGTCGTCTGCAAACTTGATGATTGAGTTGGAGGCGTGCTTGGCCACGCAGTCATGGGTGAACAGGGAGTACAGGAGGGGGCTGAGCACGCACCCTTGTGGGGCCATAGTGTTGAGGATCAGCGAAGTGGAGGTGTTGTTTCCAACCTTCACCACCTGGGGGCGGCCCGCGGTTCAGACGCAGGGCCCTTAGCTTAGTCATGAGCTTGGAGTGCACTTGGGTGTTGAAGGCTGAGCTGTAGTCGATGAACAGCATTCTTACATAGGTATTCCTCTTGTCCAGATGGGATAGGGCAGTGTGCAGTGCAATGGCAATTGCGTCGACCGTGGATATGTTGGGGCGGTATGCGAATTGTAGTGGGTCTAGGGTGTCGGGTAAGATGGAGGTGATATGATCCTTAACTAGCCTCTCAAAGCACTTCATGATGACAGAGGTGAGTGCTACGGGACGATAGTCATTTAGTTCAGTTACCTTTTCTTTCTTAGGAACAGGAACAATTGGTGGACATTGTTACGTGTGACATGTTTTTCTTTCTCCCAATCTTCCTTTGTCGTGTGTGTGTGTGTGTGTGGTTCAGAGTGGTTGTTCTGTTTGTGTGTTCTGGTCATTACAGGTGTGCTGAGTTGCGGCTGACGATGGTGGGCGTGGCTTCGGTCCGGAGTCCTGGCAGCTGTGGCTGATTGACCAGAGTATAAACTGTTTGGCTGTTTGAGAATTTGGTTATTGGTTGTTTTAATTGATCTTTGTTTGTGTTGCAGCCTGTCCTCCTGCTGTATTCCACCCTACCTGGGTCCTGGAGAAGGGAAAGGTAGATCTGTCCATGGGTGTACATTCACACGTAGACAACCCACTGTTTTACACACTAGGTTAGCCGGGCGGGTGTCACCCCTGTATTTGTGGTAACAGGTAGGAAAGCGGGTTAAGGCTTAGAGTGTGTTAGGGAGGATTAGGTGTGTAGAAGAGGAGGGACCTTTTGTTCATTTTCATTACTTGGACCCCGATCCCAAACATTCCCTTCTCTTACCTTCCCTGGTTTGTTTGATTGGTCTTTGTTTTACTACTGTTTCTTTATGGGTGTTGTGTATTCATTTTGTTTAATTACCTTACTAAAACGTCCCCAGAGGGCTAACATTGAGTTCTGGTTGTTGTGTCTAGTTATTTTAGTTCATTACACCCCACATTTCTTCCCCATCCATCTAGTTTACATTGTGTGCGTAGGCACGGGCATTTACGTCTCCTCCTCAGACGAGCTACACCCGAGGGGAGAACGTAACACATGCATATTATTAATGTTAGCTCTCTGTGTTCTGAACGTAACAGACATCTTGAAGCAAGCAGGGACAACAGACTGGGATAGGGAGAGATTTACTATGTCCGTAAACACTCCAGCCAGCTGGTCTGCACATGCTCTGAGAACGCGGCTTGGGATGCCGTCCGGGCCGGCAGCCTTGCGAGGGGTTTAACACGCTTGAATGTTTTACACACGCAGGCCATGGAGATCGGGAGCACACAGTCCTCGTGAACGGCGGGGGCCCACGTCGGCAGCTAAGTGTTGTTTTCCCCCGAAGCGGGCAAAGAAGGTGTTTAGCTTGTCCGGGAGCAAGACATCGGTGTCCGCGACGTGGCTGGCATTCCCTTTATAACTGGGAGTGTCTGGAGTCCCTGTATTCCCAGAGGTCGACCCCGAACATTTCCCAGTCCGCGTGATCAAAACAGTCTTCAAGCATAGATTACGATTGGTCAGACCAACATTTTTACAGTCCTTACCACAGGTGCTTCTTGCTTAAGTTTCTGCCTATAGGTGGGGAGTAGCAGATGGAGGTGTGGTCTGATTTGCCGACGGGAGGATGGTGGAGGGCCTTGTAGCCGTCCCAGAAGGGAGAGTAACAATGGTCAAGCGTGTTCTCTCCGCGTGTAGCACAGGAGATGTGTTGACAGAATTTGGGTAGAGTTTTCCTCCGATTTCCTTTATTAACGTCCCCAGCCAGAATGAATGCGTCCTCAGAATATGCGGGTTTCCAGTTGACACAAAGTCCAGTGTAGTTCCTTGAGAGCCATCGTGGTGTCGGCTTTGGGGGGGGAATATACATGGCATTGAAAATAATATATCCGTGAAACAGAGTATGTTACAGTCCCTGATGTGTCTCTCTTAAAGGAGATCCTCGCCCTGAGCTCGTCTACTGTAATATACTCGGAAGCGGTGGATGGTTTTGCTCGCCTCCTGAGTCTGACTAGCCCCCCCACTCCTCCTCCCTCTTCTCCGGCGTCTACATGTTAGGGTGAATGAATGAATGAATGGGTCTGCATCAGAGAGTCCAAACAAAGGATCCAGGTCAGGGAAGAAGAATTTCCGGTTGAATTTCCGGTTGAAGTGACCGCCGATCTAATGTCCCAAAAGTTATTTTCGGT
Organism: Coregonus clupeaformis; assembly: GCF_020615455.1. Lineage (NCBI taxonomy): Eukaryota > Metazoa > Chordata > Actinopteri > Salmoniformes > Salmonidae > Coregonus > Coregonus clupeaformis. The sequence continues at coordinate 47,473,697 of NC_059217.1, forward strand.
AAAGTTATTAAATAATAAAATTATTTATCAGGTAATAATACTAGAAAACCGTTCTGGGCAAATAATGTAAGAAATAACAAAAATAAATTAAAACCACTGCAAAGTTGTCTAGGAGGTAGAAACAAGGTGACCAGGTCTGTTGGTGCCATCTCGTACTACATCTTGTAAAAGCGCTTTGGGCATCATGAAAAATCCAATCAATTAATAGTATTAATAATAGCATTATATTAGTATTGTATTGATAACAGTGTCACTCACCACGTCCTTCTCAACGCGCTGGACCAGCTTGTCATGGGACTCTGGGTCCTGCTGGGCCGAACCTCGCCTCTCCACATCTGAAATAATGGTAACAGTTATGGTTGTTGTTGACGTTGTTTTGTGTGTGTATCAGTGTGTGTGTGTGTATCAGTGTGTGTGTGTGTGTGTGTATCAGTGTGTGTGTGTGTGTGTTACAGTGTGTGTGTGTTACAGTGTGTGTGTGTGTGTGTGTATCAGTGTGTGTGTGTGTGTGTGTATCAGTGTGTGTGTGTGTGTGTGTGTATCAGTGTGTGTGTGTTACAGTGTGTGTAGCCTCACCATATGGACCTTGACTCCTGGGGCTGAGCACTTGAGGTGTGTGTGTGCTACGGACGTTCGTTTTTTCTCCGCAAGGATATGACCATACTGATATGACCATACTGATATGACCACCCTGATATGACCACCCTGATATGACCACCCTGATATGACCACCCTGATATGACCACCCTGATATGACCACCCTGATATGACCATACTGATATACAGTTGAAGTAACAAGTTTACATACACTTAGGTTGGAGTCAACCAACCAATGGCGCCGGAGAAGATAACTGCCGTTTTACAGCCCTCTAACCAATTGTACTATAATGTGTGTTTTTTCGCGTTATTTGTAATTTATGCTGTACATAATGTTTCTGCCATCGTCTCTTATAACGAAAAAGAGCTTCTGGATATCAGGACAGCGATTACTCACCTCGTATTGGACTAAGATTTTATCTTCAACGAGTCGGACGCGAAGAATATCCTACAGACACCCGACAAGGCCCAAATCCCCGTCATTCACAGGAGAAAGAGACAGAGATATCGTGGACGTAGGTCGGGGTGCCTTGTAAGGATCCGACGGTGAGCGAGTAAACTGCCTCTTCCATCAAGCCTATTAGCCAATGTTCAATCATTTGAAAATAAATTAGATGACCTAATATTACGGTTATCCTACCAACGGGACATTAAAAACTATAATATCTTATGTTTCACTGAGTCGTGGCTGAACGACGACATGGACAACATACAGCTGACGGGATATACGCTACATCGGCAGGATAGAACGGCTGACTCCGGTAAGACAAGGGGTGGCAGTCTGTGTATATTTGTAAACAACAGCTGATGCACAAAATCAAATACTAAGGAAGTCTCAAGGTTTTGCTCGCCTGAGGTAGAGTCTCTTATGATAAACTGTAGACCACACTATTTACCAAGAGAGTTTTCATCTATATTTTTCATAGCTGTCTATTTACCACCACAAACCAATGCTGGCATTAAGATTGCACTCAATGAGCTGTATAAGGCCATAACTAAACAGGAAAACGCTCATCCAGAGGCAGCGCTCCTAGTGGCTGGGGACTTTAATGCAGGGAAACTTAAATCCGTTCTACCTAATTTCTACCAGCATGTTAAATGTGCAACCAGAGGAAAAAAAAACTCTAGACCACCTTTACTCCACACTCAGAGACGCATACAAAGCTCTCCCTCACCCTCCATTTGGCAAATCTGACCATAACTCTATCCTCCTGATTCCTGCTTATAAGCAAAAACTAAAGCAGGAAGCACCAGTGACTCGGTTAATAAAAAAGTGGTTAGATAACGCAGTTGCTAGGCTACAGGACTGTGTTGCTAGCACAGACTGGAATATGTTCCGGGATTCTTCAGATAGCATTGAGGAGTACGCCACATCAGTCACTGGCTTCATCAATAAGTGCATCGATGACGTCATCCCTACAGTGACTGTACGTACATACCCCAACCAGAAGCCATGGATTACAGGCAACATCCGCACTGAGCTAAAGGGTAGAGCTGCCGCTTTCAAGGAGCGGGACTCTAACCCGGACGCTTATAAGAAATCCCGCTATGCCCTCCGACGAACCATCAAACAGGCAAAGAGTCAATACAGGACTAAGATTGAATCGTCCTATACCGGCTCTGACGCTCGTCGGATGTGGCAGGGCTTGAAAACTAGTACAGACTACAAAGGGAAGCACAGCCGCGAGCTGCCCAGTGACACAAGCCTACCAGACGAGCTAAATCACTTCTATGCTCGCTTCGAGGCAAGCAACACAGAAGCATGCATGAGAGCGTCAGCTGTTCCGGATGACTATGTGATCACGCTCTCCGTAGCCGATGTGAGTAAGACTTTTAAGCAGGTCAATATTCACAAGGCCGCAGGGCCAGATGGATTACCAGGACGTGTACTCTGAGCATGTGCTGACCAACTGGCAAGTGTCTTCACTGATATTTTCAACATGTCCCTGACTGAGTCTGTAATACCAACATGTTTCAAGCAGACCACCATAGTCCCTGTGCCCAAGGACACTAAGATAACCTGCCTAAATGACTACCGACCCGTAGCACTGACGTCTGTAGCCATGAAGTGCTTTGAAAGGCTGGTCATGGCTCACATCAACACCATTATCCCAGAAACCCTAGACCCACTCCAATTTGCATACCGCCCCAACAGATCCACAGATGATTCAATCTCTATTGCACTCCACACTGCCCTTTCTCACGTGGACAAGAGGAACACCTACGTGAGAATGCTATTCATTGACTACAGCTCAGCGTTCAACACCATAGTGCCCTCAAAGCTCATCACTAAGCTAAGGATCCTGGGTCTAAACACCTCCCTCTGCAACTGGATCCTGGACTTCCTGACGGGCTGCCCCCAGGTGGTAAGGGTAGGTAACAACACATCTGTCACACTGATCCTCAACACGGGGGCCCCTCAGGGGTGCGTGCTCAGTCCCCTCCTGTACTCCCTGTTCACCCATGACTGCATGGCCAGGCACGACTCCAACACCATCATTAAGTTTGCCGACGACACAACAGTGGTAGGCCTGATCACCGACAACGATAGGGAGGTCAGAGACCTGGCCGTGTGGTGCCAGGATAACAACCTCTCCCTCAACGTGACCAAGACCAAGTGTATCAGTGTGTGTGTGTCAGTGAGTGTGTGTGTCAGTGTGTGCATCAGGTGTGTGTGTGTGTGTGTGTGTGTGTATCAGTGTGTGTGTATCAGCGTGTGTATCAGTGTGTGTGTGTATCAGTGTGCATGTGTATCAGTGTGTGTATCAGTGTGTGTGTGTGTATCAGTGTGTGCATCAGTGTGTGTCTGTGTGTATCAGTTTTTTCTCAACACTTTTTTGTTGTTGTTGTTTTATTTTACTTTTTTATGGAAAGAAAATGCATTGTTGGTTAAGGGCTGTAAGTAAGCATTTCACGGTAATGTCTACACCTGTTGATTTGATTTTAAAACTCGTTTTTCAACCACTCCACAAATTTCTTGTTAACAAACTATAGTTTTGGCAAGTCGGTTAGGACATCTACTTTGTGCATGACACAAGTCATTTTTCCAACAATTGTTTACAGACAGATTATTTCACTTATAATTCACTGTATCACAATTCCAGTGGGTCAGAAGTTTACACACACTAAGTTGACTGTGCCTTTAAACAGCTTGGAAAATTCCAGAAAATGATGTCATGGCTTTAGAAGCTTCTGATAGGCTAATTGACATCATTTGAGTCAATTGGAGGTGTACCTGTGGATGTATTTCAAGGCCTACCTTCAAACTCAGTGCCTCTTTGCTTGACATCATGGGAAAATCAAAAGAAATCAGCCAAGACCTCAGAAAGTAGACCTCCACAAGTCTGGTTCATCATTGGGAGCAATTTCCAAACGCCTGAAGGTACCACGTTCATCTGTACAAACAATAGTACGCAAGTATAAACACCATGGGACCACGCAGCCGTCATACCTCTCAGGAAGGAGACACGTTCGGTCTCCTAGAGATGAACGTACTTTGGTGCGAAATGTGCAAATCAATCCCAGAACAACAGCAAAGGACCTTGTGAAGATGCTGGAGGTAAACAGGTACAAAAGTATCTATATCCACAGTAAAACAAGTCCTATATCGACATAACCTGAAAGGCCGCTCAGCAAGGAAGAAGCCACTGCTCCAAAACCGCCATAAAAAAGCCAGACTACGGTTTGCAACTGCACATGGGGACAAATATCGTACTTTTTGGAGAAATGTCCTCTGGTCTGATGAAACAAAAATATAACTGTTTGGCCATAATGACCATCGTTATGTTTGGAGGAAAAAGGGGATAACTTGCAAGCCGAAGAACACCATCCCAACCGTGAAGCACGGGGGTGGCAGCATCATGCTGTGGGGGTGCTTTGCTGCAGGAGGGACTGGTGCACTTCACAAAATAGATGGCATCATGAGGAAGGACGATTATGTGGATATATCGAAGCAACATCTCAAGACATCAGTCAGGAAGTTAAAGATTGGTCGCAAATGGGTCTTCCAAATGGACAATGACCCCAAGCATACTCCCAAAGTTGTGGCAAAATGGCTTAAGGACAACAAAGTCAAGGTATTGCAGTGACCATCACAAAGCCCTGACCTCAATCCTATATAAATTGTGTGGGCAGAACTGAAAAAGCGTGTGCGAGCAAGGAGGCCTACAAACCTGACTCAGTTACACCAGCTCTGTCAGGAGGAATGGGCCAAAATTCACCCAACTTATTGTGGGAAGCTTGTGGAAGGCTACCCGAAACGTTTGACCCAAGTTAAACAATTTAAAGGCAATGCTACCAAATACTAATTGAGTGTATGTAAACTTCTGACCCACTGGGAATGTGATGAAAGAAATCAAAGCTGAAATAAATAATTCTCTCTACTATTATTCTGACATTTCACATTCTTAAAATAAAGTGGTGATCCTAACTGACCTAAGACAGGGAATTTTTACTGGGATTAAATGTCAGGAATTGTGAAAAACTGAGTTTAAATGTATTTGGCTAAGGTGTATGCAAACTTCCGACTTCAACTGTAACTATACTGATATAACCATACTGATATAACCATACTGATATGACCATCCTGATATGACCATCCTGATATGACCATCCTGATATGACCTTCCTGATATGACCTTCCTGATATGACCATCCTGATATGACCATACTGATATGACCATCCTGATATGACCACACTGATATGACCACACTGATATGACCAACATGATATGACCACACTGATATGACCATCCTGATATGACCATACTGATATGACCATACTGATATAACCATCCTGATATGACCATCCTGATATGACCACACTGATATGACCATACTGATATGACCAACATGATATGACCACACTGATATGACCATCCTGATATGACCATCCTGATATGACCATCATGATATGACCATCATGATATAACCATACTGATATAACCACACTGATATGACCATCCTGATATGACCATCATGATATGACCATCCTGATATGACTATACTGATATAACCATACTGATATAACCATACTGATATGACCATACTGATATGACCATCCTGATATGACCACACTGATATGACCATCCTGATATGACCATACTGATATGACCATACTGTGAACACATTCAGGCCGTCTGATTGGTCCCAGAAACCGATGGGTTGGGCCAGAGGCAGAACACCAGTGGGTAAAGTGGCGTTTTCTAAGTATGCAATTGGCTTTGATACCGTGATTGGTTAGAGACGATCCAGTCGCTGATTACTTTGTTTTCACCGCAAATGACTTTCAACGATGGCAGATTCAGACTAAAATCTGTAGCGAACGACAGAGCAGTGTTAGAATGTAGTGTGAGGTGTCAGGCTACATGTGAGTGTGTGTGTCAGTGAGTGTATCAGTGTGTGTATCAGTGTGTGTGTGTGTGTGTCAGCGTGTGTATCAGTGTGTGTGTGTCAGTGTGTGTGTCAGTGTGTGTAGTCTTACCCTGCATGTTCATGGCAGCCACACGGCCCTTGCCTCCTGGGGCCGGGCCCTTGGGGGCCGAGGAGGGAGGGAGGATGGACTCTCTGTGGCGCTTAATCTTCTCCTGGTTCACCCTGAGGGGAGGAGGAGGAGGAGAGGAGGAGGAGAAGAGGAGAGGAGGAGAGAGGAGGAGGAGGAGAGGAGAGAAGGAGAGGAGTGCAGGGTTTTAATCAATGGGGCTGGGGCACCCCAGTTAGAAATCAGGGCCCCTCCATAAGAATGGAAAAATCACTATACTATACGCCCCCCTCCAACACAAATGTTTTAAAAGAGACGTCAGGCCTCCTCAAGAGGTAAGAGTTCTTACTTCAAGGTCTGTGGTCGCATCTTCTTCCCATGTTTGCTGTCACCCAGAGCACTGTCGATGTCTGCATGGACCATCTCTGCCTGTAGTGGACACAGACAAAAAGACACAGAGAATATTATTACATTCAAATTGTCTAAGGAGAAAGAAGACTGATTATATATATTGTTGGATATATTAATGATCTGTTCATTTAAAGGTTAAAACTTGAGGAAAGTTCTCGCTCAGTTTTCCATAGACTTCCAGTTCCTACGGCGCTAGCCTGGATCATGTCTGTACTGTACATAGACTTCCAGTTCCTACGGCGCTAGCCTGGATCATGTCTGTACTGTACATAGACTTCCAGTTCCTACGGCGCTAGCCTGGATCATGTCTGTACTGTACATAGACTTCCAGTTCCTACGCCGCTAGCCTGGATCATGTCTGTACTGTACATAGACTTCCAGTTCCTACGGCGCTAGCCTGGATCATGTCTGTACTGTATATAGACTTCCAGTTCCTACGGCGCTAGCCTGGATCGTGTCTGTACTGTACATAGACTTCCAGTTCCTACGGCGCTAGCCTGGATCATATATAGATAGCAGTGACCCACCTCAACCTCGTCACAGTGGAAGAAGTGTATGTCAGGTCGGTGCTGTTCGTTGTCTTGACACACCAGCAGTAGGACAGAGGGATACCTGGTCTGATTCAACACTGTCTGGCAGTGGTGGATCGTAGGCAGAGGGAAGTTCTCCAACTCTTCCTATGAGGGTGGCGAGGAGGGAGGGAGGGAGGGAGGGAGAGGGAGAGGGACAGAAGGGGAGGGAGGGAGGGAGGTGGAAAGAGAGAGAGATTATTCCATATCAAATGTGTCAGGTCATCAGTTTTCTTACCACAAAGGTCTAAAGGTCTGCAGTTCTGACTGCCAGTGGCTTGGCTCAGAAAATACATGCCCACGCCCACGCCCACGCAAATTTAGTCTTGACAGCCACAGGTTTCTTTTCTACGCATGACAGGAGTTTACAGGTCTTTTTTGTTCCAGCCCTTCACTAAACACCTAAATCAACTAAACGTGGTTTAGATTGAAGACTTGCACACAGTGAAATCCCCTGGGACAGAAATGACGTCTGCATTTTAAAATGAGCTTCATAAGTTACAATGTCTTGACAAATCTGCATGATAAACAATAACATGGGTGAATCTATTTCTATCGAACATTGTGATGTTGCACACTCCTGAATAATATCCTGGGATATGGTGATTATCGTGGTGGCTGGGAGGTTCACAACAAGTTATTTAGTGTCAGGGCGGGGATGTCCTTCAACCTGGAACAAGCAGAGAGAAGGGGCAGAAATTAACCTCACTGCTCAAATTACAATGCTGGTTCAAGTTGCTGAAGGCACAACTACCTTTATTAATGTGCAATCGGTTTGTTAACAGTTTTGCATATTCTTTTAGGTATGGTCAAGTTGTTTACACTAAGATTATAATAACTTAGCCTATAATTTTAACTAGTAACACCAACCCCAATGGTGCAACACAATATGGGAAGGGAAAGTGTCAAGAGAAAGTTAGCAAACGTTAGCTAGGTAAACAGACACTGCACGCAGCTGGCTAGCTAAACAGACTCATCAACATAACTTACAAATAACTTGGCTGGCTTGCAAGCCTAGACTAACTAATTTTAACTGTTGTTAAAATGTCTTGCCTCCAAATGAGCCGGGCAGGACTGTTTTCTCATGCCAAGTCAATGCAATGGAGTGAAATGCAATCAGGTGTCCACTTTAGTCCCTGAAAACAAATTGGAAAAAACTATTTTCTATTTTTAGCTGGCTAGCAAGTTCACCAATTCATGATTTAAAAACTGCCCGGGTCTTACCAATTGAAACATTGCTGAATTTACAATTAGTTAATTTAGTTGTTCTTCTGTAAACAGCCGACAAGCAGGATGAGATCGCCTGCTAGCTAGCTATTGCATCCAAGGTGTTCACTAGCTAGCTAGCTTGAAAACTGGCTGATAAACACCAGTTACTAAACATTTGAATTCAAAATTCATAGCTGTGAAATTAATTTGTTGAACATTTAAAAAAATAATGTGGTGAATAATACTTACAGCAGTAGAGGCTGCTGAGGGGAGGACGGCTCATAATAATGGCTGGAACGGAACAAATGGAATGGCATCAAACACATGGAAACCATTTGTTTGATGCATTTGATACCATTCTACTCATTACGCTCCAGCCATTACCATGAGCCCGTCCTCCCCAAATAAAGGTGCCAAAAACCTCCTGTGACTTACATTTCACTAAGTTATTCCTTATTCTTCTGGAAAATGTTCTCCCAAGCAGGGACTTCTGTCCTCCAGTAATTTCGGGGGTTTTCCCCGCTGCTCCGCAAGGTGTTATGGGCCAGCCTCCCCGGCAAAGGATACATGGATCTTTCTATAAACTAGGGTACCAGTGAGCATTTCTCGTAGTGAACAACTGTTTGGAGCTGTTACCTGGTCATTAATAATAATTGAATACATTAAGATATAAAAGGGGGGGAACATACAGTAGATAGATTCAATATAATTCATGAGATGAATCAAAACCTGTTTAACCTGTTTTTCTCATACTTGGAGACTTCAGTCTTGGCAAAAAACAAACTCCAGTGTAGATTTGGCCTTGTGTTTTACGTTATTGTCCTGCAGAAAGGTGAATGTCTCCCAGTGTCTGTTGGAAAGCAGACTGCTTAGCTCTATTCCGTTTCTTTTTATCCTAAAAAACTCCCTACTCCTTGCCGGTGACAAGCATACCCATAACATGTTGCAGCCACCACCATGCTTGAAAATATGAAGAGTAGTACTCAGTGATGTGTTGTGTTGGATTTGCCCTAAACATAACACTTTGAATTCAGGAGATAAAGTTCATTTCTTTGCCACATTTTTTGCAGTTTTACTTTAGTGCCTTATTGCAAACAGGATGCATGTTTTGGAATATTTTGGAATTGGTAAAAGGGAGCATGATGTGTTGACATAATTGTAATCCAAACCCAACTTTCATTTAGATACACTCAGGTTCAAAACTCTGTTTTAGACGAAACTGACTTTATGACCAAAATTATCCTATTTACACTTTGTAGTCAATTTTGACACTAAAATAAATGTTTCTGACTCATATCGATGCCACTTCGGCCATTTTCAAAATAAATATCTGAATCATATCGATGCCACATCAGCCGTTTTCAAAATAAATGTTTCTGATTTATATCGATGCCACATTGACCGTTTTCAAAATAAAATGTTTCTCACTCATATCGATGCCACATCGGCCCGTTTTCAAAATAAATATGTCTTGACTCATATCGATGCCACGTCGGCCGGTTTCAAAGGGATTAGAGACAGTCATTCTTTAAAGAACAGTAAACCTCTAGGTCAGTGGTTCTCAACCTTTTTTTAGTTACTGTACCCCAAATCACATGTTGCTCTGCCCAGAGTACCACTTCATATGCATTTTACCAGTAGGCCTCATGGTCTCATGAGTCTACTGAAGAAACAGGGGTACTAGTACCCCCCATCTTAACAACCAGAGCGTCTACGGTAACAGTGATGAAATACAGTAGATTAGTGTAATTCTACAGTAAGAATATAGGTAGTGATGACCCAGCTCCAACCTGACTCTTGTTACAGGTTTAAAGTTTTTCCATTTATGGTGGAGGTTGGACTTTAGCACGTATAGCTCGTTAGCACGTTGGGCGCGCCGATTTGGCGTCAACCTCGTTAGTCATTATGTGTTACACCTGTGCTGGTTGCCGTCTCCTTAGTGGGAAGGTGTTTGACCTGTGCTGGCCCAGGTGCTATTTAAGAGTGGCTGGCCCATTGTTCCAGTTGTCTTGAGAGATGCGGAGGGTCAACGCCTTTATTTGGCGCGTTCTATTTGAGTTTTAGAAAAAACGTTATTTTTGTCTGATCTTCCCGGTTTTTGTTTTGCTCCACCATTTTGGTGTACTTCCTGTCTTCAAGTTTGGTGTGGGTTTTTATTTTTGTTTATTTAGTGGGCGCTCATGATAAGTATCTTTTAGGTTCCAGTTGTCTTTCAGATCCCCTCCTAAAACCCTGTCTATTTCATTTTGGTTGTTGCCAATGACTCTTTGTTAGTTCCTCCTTCTGTTTGAGTGCCATTATTTGGTGTTCTTGCTGGGGAACGTAACAAAAAAATGGGGGCTCGTCCGGGATCTTGTTTCCCATGAGTATGGTAGTCGCTCTAATCACCTACTCTGAAGCTCTGCTGTGCCCAGATATTTGAGTGTTCAAAATACACTTGTGGTAGAGTTTTCTGTCACTGACATCCACCCTCAGGGGTTGAAAGATTGGGAGAATCATTTTGAAAGTTCCATATGCACAGGCTAATTATCACACAGGCTAATTATCACACAGGCTAATAAAATAAAGCCAGGGACTTTAAGTTGGAAACATTTGTGGAAAAACTCTACATGGGAGATGCTAGATAAATGTGACCGACCGGCTCGATTTGGTCTTACGTAGCAACATTTTTAAAATTGAGTTTACGTTGGATAAAAGTAGAGACTCAGAGCTAGAAAATGGTATATTGTATATCATACACTACAGTTGAGGAACAATGGGTAAAGTAATTCTGCTTTGCAAGTTGATAAACTTGTAACCCCACTTTTGAGAAAATGGCCCTTGAATGTTTTGGTACACCTACTGGAGAGCTCTTCTTTGTCTCCACCCATTCAGAATCTTTCACACCTTTTTAAGCCTTAGCCCCACCCATCTCTTTAAGGATTCAGATGTGAGACCATGTGCTAAACAATGAGTACGGTAGTGTACTAAACAACCAACGATTTCAAGACTAAAGGCTGGTTTGTCTGTATACAGTTGTCACAGTGACATCGTGAACATTCTATTGTCGTCCGGCATCAAACTTCTCGTTATGAAAAAGTATAAACACAAAAACGACAGGCTGCATGACATCAGCAGCCTGGTGGTCCAAAATAGCAGAACTGTTGTATTTTAACACCAATAAACCCTTCCGTTTAAAAATAAATTTGGTATATGTCAATCTAGCAAACCAGGAGACTAAAAGCAACTTTCTAAACAATGTTTTGGTTTGTTTCTAGCTTGTTAGCTAGCTAATGTTAAGTTAGCTGGCTAGCCAGTTCAAATAAGGACCATATCATATAGCTGACAACGTCTTAACTTTAGTTAATTTGTATTCATTATTACAGGAAAATAAACTCACAACAAGATCATTATTTACAAGTTAATGGCAAGCTAATTACAGAAAATAGCTTCCCGTTGTGAGCTAGCTAGCTAACATTAGGCTATAACTAGCAATGCAAATGGCTCTGAGATACGAATAATATTACTACACAGATCATACACATAACGTTAGCTAGCTAGTCAGCCAGCCAGCTGACGTTAGCTAGCTAACAGTACGCTTTAACTTACAATGAAAACAAATTTCTTATAAAATTAGAAATGTATAATATCTGAAAATGTTGCTAGCTAGACTATCTTACCCGTATACATGGATGAAAATGTATGCACTCACTAACTGTAAGTCGCTCTGGATAAGAGCGTCTGCTAAATGACTAAAATGTCAAATGTAATGAACGCTTCTCCCTCTCTGTTACGGATGCCATGGTTGCCCTTAGTTTGAAGATGTAATCCGGAGACAGGTGTTTTATACAACAGCCTTCTGTGTTCTCTTCTTGACTCCCTCTGCATATTTGCAATCAAATTCCAGAATTTTCTCCATCTCCTTAGCTATCATACTTTGCTTCCACCTGGGTATTCCACTGATTTCAAAACTCGATCCTCCAGAGAGTGGAGAGCCTTAGAAAACACTTTTGCAGTTCTACTATGTGATATCTTTCAAATAAGCCACGCTAGAAAGCCCATCCATTATCTCAGCCAATCATGGCTAGCGGGAAGGTTCCTGTCTTTGTCCGTGGCTAAACCAATTAGGCTCTTAATTTAACAATTTTATTCGTATTTACAGATGGCATACACGTTTGTTATTAATGCACATGAAAGTTCACATGTTCCAGAAGGCATTTATGCCCAAAATTGCATTTTTGATAAAATAAAATAAATTGCATTCAAATGCCTCTTCTGTGAAGTAGTGATGCGCGACATACAGTATGCCTGGTTTCCTGAAATGTGTCACGAATGTACAAAAGGCGAATCAAGGTGGCATCTGGAGATCGAAAAGCAGTAGTCAAAAGAGTTGATCGGAACTGCTCTGGTGGAGGAGGAAATCCTTCCAGAGAGGGAGGATGATGAAAAGGGTCCCTAGGGGAAGTAGGGTGAGTCCTGTAGACGTGCAACTGCCGGAGGTAGAACTAAAGGCAAAAATGGGAACAACAGACATTAGAGCTCGAGCACAAGGGGAAACAAAGATGAGGCGTGCAGCCAAACAACTAGAACAGGAACAAGAACGTGCAGCCAGACTAGAACAAGAACAAGAACAACGTGTGCATGCCATTTGATTGAAAGAGATGGAGCTGGAAGCGTGACAAAAGGAAGATAGATCTGGAAGTACTCCAAATCCAGTCAGGCCATCGTACACCCTCAATAGAGTTTGATCTTGGTCGGAAAAGCCAGCTTGTACCGCCTTTCAACGAAAAGGAAGTGGATGTATATTTTATTCTGCTTGAGCGGATTGCCATATCCGCTCAAGTAAGTGAGTGCATACATTTATTTTTTCATACTGGCCCCCCGTGGGAATCGAACCCACAACCCTGGCGTTGCAAGTGCCATGCTCTACCAACTGAGCTACACGGGGCCCAGGTCCTTAACAGCACAGGTCCTTAATATTTGGTATGAAAACCGGTGCGTTTTTTTTTTTACCTTTATTTAACTAGGCAAGTCAGTTAAGAACAAATTCTTATTTACAATGACGGCCTACCAAAAGGCAAAAGGCCTCCTGCGGGGACAGGGGCTGGGATAAAAAAATATAGGACAAAACACACATCACGACAAGAGAGACACCCCAACACTACATAAAGAGAGACCTAAGACAACAACATAGCATGGCAGCAACACATGACAACACAGCATGGTAACATAGCAACACCACATGACAACAACATGGTAGCAACACAACATGGTAGCAGCACAAAACATGGTAGCAGCACAAAACATGGTACAAACATTATTGGGCACAGACAACAGCACAAAGGCAAGAAGGTAGAGACAACAATACATCACGCGACGCAGCCACAACTGTCAGTAAGAGTGTCCATGATTGAGTCTTTGAATGAAGAGATGGAGATAAAACTGTCCAGTTTGAGTGTTTTTTGCAGCTCGTTCCAGTCGCTAGCTGCAGCGATGTAGCTGAAATGGAACTTCCGACTTTCTTGCCCAGCAACGGTTTTCCTACTTTAGGGATGTGCATATCATACTCGCTTGCTTCACAGTCTTACCTGTGTGTGTGTGTGTGTGTGTGTGTGTGTGTGTGTGTGTAAGGTGTGCGCACAGGTGTGTGTAAAGTCTTACCTGTGTATCAACGTCCAGTAGACGTACAGCCTTGTCGCTGACCTGAAGCAGCATCTCCTGGGTCCAGATTTTGTCTTTAGAGTCCAGCAGGCCCAGTTTCTTAATGGCATCGTCCACTGTAGCGATGGACTCTGTCTTGTCCATCATGAAGGTGGACAGGTGCTGGGGGGAGAGAGAGAGAGGGTTAGACAACAAAGAGGAAGACTGCCGGCTGCTGTTGAAGAAGAAGTAGATTATCAGTTATCAGAACTTAGGCAACATGCGTCTTCCTGGGCCTCAGTTTCCTAAACATAGAGACAGATAGAGGACTCTTTATATCATTATAGCCATTATAGCGTGATAGGCACGAGTACTCAAGTACTCGAACAGATGTCGAATCTCGATCTTTAACCAGAGGTCATTTTTTTCAAATATTGTAAAACTATTTTGTGGAATGTACTTTGTGGCTGCCCGAACAGGGAAGTGACATTTTGCCTTGAATTGCACGCTCCTTCAAATCTTGAGACATCTGTGGCATTGTGTTGTGTGACAAAAATGCACATTTTTAGAGTGTCCTTTAATTGTCCCCAACACAAGGTGCACCTGTGTAATGACCTTGCTGTTTAATCAGCTTCTTGATATGCCACACCTGTCAGGTGGATGGATTATCTTGCTAAGGAGAAATGCTCACCAACACGGATGTAAACAAATTTGTGCAACATTTAAGATAAATAAGCTTTTTGTGGGTATGGAACACTTCTGGGATATTTTAGTTCAGCTCATGAAACACGGGACCAACACTTCACATGTTGCGTTTATATTTTTGTTCAGTGTATATTGAAGAGGGTGGGGCTCAAGCAGCATCCCTTTCTCACCCCACAGCCCTCAGGAAAGAAATGTGTGTTTATGGTCAATTTGAACTGCACACTTGTTGTTTGTGTACATTGATTTTATAACGTCATATGTTTTTACCCCAACACTGCTTTCCATCAATTTGTATAGCAGACCCATATACCAAATTAAGACAAAAGCTTTTTTGAAATCAAGAAGACTTTCTTCTGTTTTGGTTTGTTTGTTTGTCGATAATTGTGTGCGTGGTCTGTCGTACTGTATTTTGGTGAGAAGCAGATTTGATATTTGTTTTTACTGAGGAAATGTTGGAGACTGCTGTTGATACTGCAGATTATTTTTCAGAGATGCAGATTCCATGGTAATAATTGGAGTCAAATTTTTCTCCACTTTTGTGGATTGGGATGATCAGTCCTTGGTTCTAAATTTTGGGGAAGATGCCAGAGCTGAGGATGATGTTAAAGAGTTTAAGTATAGCCAATTGGAATTTGTGGTCTGTATATTTTATCATTTCATTGAGGATACCGTCAACACCACAGGCCTTTTTGGGTTGGAGGGTTTGTATTTTGTCCTGTAGTTCATTCAATATAATTGGAGAAGTGGTTTATCCATACGTCTCTATTTTGGATCGGTACCGTAGCGCTTCGTTTTGTGTGTTAAGCCATAAGCCGCCTCCAACGTTGTTTTTAGAGAATTTGTCAGTACGTCCAACCGGCCTCACAACCACAGACCACGTACGTGTATGGTGTTGTGTGGGTGAGCGGTTTGCTGATGTCAACGTTGTGAACAGAGTGCCCCATGGTGGCAATGGGGTTATGGTATGGGTTGGCATAACCTACGGACAACAAACATAATTGCATTTTAGCGATGGCAATTTGAATGTACAGAGATACCACGACAAGAGCCCATTGTTGTGCCATTCATCCGCTCCCACCACTTCATGTTTCAGCATGATAATGCCGGGCCCCATGTTTCAAAGAACTATACACAATTCCTGGAAGCTGAAAATGTCCCAGTTATTCCATGGCCTGCATACTCACCAGACATGTCACGCATTGAGCATGTTAGGGATGCTCTAGTTCAACGTGTACGACAGCGTGTTTTAGTTCCCGCGAATATCCAGCAACTTCGCACAGCCATTGAAGAGGAGTGGGACAACATTCCACAGGCCACAATCAACAGCCTGATCAACTCTATGCGAAGGAGATGTGTCGTGCTGCATGAGGCAAATGGTGGTCACACCAGATACTGACTGGTTTTCTGATCCACACCACTACCTTTAAGGTCTGGGGAGTTTCCTGGCCATGGACCCAAAATGTTGATGTTTTGTTCCCCGAGCCACTTAGTTATCACTTTTTCCTTATGGCAAGGTGCTCCATCATGCTGGAAAAGGCATTGGTCGTCACCAAACTGTTCTTGGAGGGTTGGGAGAAGTTGCTCTCGGAGGATGTGCTGGTACCATTCTTTATTCATGGCTGTGTTCTCAGGCAAAAATTTGAGTGAGCCCACTCCCTTGGCTGAGAAGCAACCCCACACATGAATGGACTCAGAATGCTTTACTGTTGGCACGACAAAGGACTGATGGTAGCGCTCACCTTGTCTTCTCCAGACAAGGTGTTTTCCAGATGCCCCAAACAATCGGAAAGGGGATTCATCAGAGAAAATGACTTTACACCAGTCCTCAGCAGTCCAATCCCTACACCTTTTGCAGAATATCAGTCTGTCCCTGATGTTATTCCTAGAGAGAAGTTGCTTCTTTGCTGCTCTTCTTGACACCAGGCCATCCTCCAAAAGTCTTGCCTGCTGCCATTCCTCAGCAAGCAAAGCGGCAGCTCTAGCCTTTAGCTCGGTGCGGATGTTGCCTGTAATCCATGGCTTCTGGTTGGGGTATGTACGCACGTCACTGTGGGGACGACATCATCGATGCACTTATTGATAAAGCCGGTGATGGAGGTGGTCTACTCCTCAATGCCATTGGATGAATCCCGGAACATATTCCAGTCTGTGATAGCAAAACAGTCCTGTAGCATAGCATCCACGTCATCTGACCACTTCCGTATTGAGCGAGTCACTAGTACTTCCTGCTTTCATTTTTTGCTTGTAAGCAGGAATCAGGAGGATAGAATTATGGTCAGATTTGCCAAATGGAGGGCGAGGGAGAGCTTTGTATGAGTCTCTCTGTGTGGAATAAAGGTGGTCTAGAGGTTTTCCCCCTCTGGTTGCACATGTGACATGCTGGTAGAAATTAGGTAAAACTGATTTAAGTTTGCCTGCATTAAAGTCCCCGGCCACTAGGAGCGCCGCTTCTGGATGAGCATTTTCTTGTTTGCTTATGGCCTTATACAGCTTGTTGAGTGCGATCATAGTGCCAGCATCGGTTTGTGGTGGTAAATAGACGGCTACGAAAAATATAGATGAAAAAGCTCCTGGTAGATTTTATTTCACCTTTTATTTAACCAGGTAAGAAGCCAGTTGAGAACAAGTTCTCATTTACAACTGCGACCTGGCCAAGCTAAAGCAAAGCAGTGCGGTAAAATCAACAACAACACAGAGTTACATATGGGATAGTGTGGTCTATAGCTTATCATGAGGTACTCTACCTCAGGCGAGCAATATCTCGAGACTTCTTTTAATATTAGACATCGGGCACCAGCTGTTATTGACAAATAGACACAACCCCGCCCCTCGTCTTACCAGACGTAGCTGCTCTGTCCTGCCGATGCACAGAAAACACAGCCAGCTCTATATTATCCGTGTCGTCGTTCAGCCACGACTCGGTGAAACATAAGATATTACAGTTTTTAATGTCCTGTTGGTAGGATAGTCTCGAACGGAGATCATCCAGTTTATTTTCCACGTTGGCTAATAGAACGGATGGTAGAGGCGGGTTACCCACTCACCGACAAATTCTCCCAAGGCACCCCGATCTCCGACTCCCCTGTATTTCCGTCTTTTCTTCATGCGAATTACGGGGATTTGGGCTTGGAATCGAAGAAGCAGTATATCCTTCGCATCGGACTCACTAAAGAAAAAATCCTCATCCAGTTTGAGATGAGTAATCGCTGTTCTGATAACCAGAAGCTCTTTTCGGTAATAAGAGATGGTAGCAGCAACATGATGTATTAAATAAGTTACAAACGATGCAAAAAATAATAATAAAAATAGCACAGTTGGTTAGGAGCCCGTAAAACGGCAGCCATCCCCTCCGGCGCCATACTCGTTACATTTCAAATGACAAATTGTCTAATTCACACACTTATCAAGAGAACATCCCTGGTCATCCCTACTGATGATCTGGCGGACTCACTAAACACACATGCTTTATTTGTAAATTATGTCTGAGTGTTGGAGCATGCCCCTAGCTATCCGTAAATTTAAAAAACAAGAAAATGGTGCCGTCTGGTTTGCTTAATATAAAGAATTTGAAATTATTTATACATGTACTTTTGATACTTAAGTATATTTAAAACCAAATACTTTTAGACTTTTACTCAAGTAGGATTTTAATGGGTGATTTTTACTTTTACTTGAGACCTTTTCTATTAAGGTATCTTTACTTTTTCCACCGCTGATCTCAGGGACTGTCAGTACTTGAACCATAGCTCCATCTATTCATTTGAGAGTGGTTACACTTCCTTAGCCTCATCCCTAAACTTTAAAGCAAACCAAGAGGCGGGGCTGACGTGAAAATTTAAGACTGTGCCTTTAAATTCCCTCTCTGACTCACCTCACATACTCTGCCCACGTTAGATAAATGTTGCGGTCGGTCGTGAGGTAATCAACTGGACTGATTGCTTTATTACAACCCCTGGGCCTTTAAATGGCATACCATCAAATATTAACCCATGTATGTGCCAACCAACCTTTGTGTTTTAGGGAGGGGGAGGCATACACACTATAGTTCATTTAAGTACAAAATGCTGCAAACTAGTAATACTATCATCAATCAACATGGAGTCAGAGCAGATTTGAGCTTCTAGGTGCTTTTTACATGCCCCATACGAGATGAAAGCCCGACAGACACTAGTAAAAAAGACATCATCATGATTATCTCAATTAAAAATAGACATGGTAGAACAGAGAGGAACAAAAAAAGTCTTACCTCCACATGGTACTGAGACGTCTCCTGCATGATAACATTGGAGTTGGAGTATTTCTTCCGTTGCTCTGTGAAGTAAAGTAAAAACAGATCAGGTCTACTAACAACAACCAAAACACACCCACTGTCGTATCCACGGTTACAGTGTATCCAGAGCAGAAAGGTTATATCCACAGTGACTGTAAGAAGCCTGCCCTGGGTATTCACTGACCTCGGGTCCACATGTTCTGTTGCACTGAGCCCAGGTCTACACTTTACAGGTGGCAGAGGAGACGGAGATACGATATGGAGGGACAGAGAGGAAAGGAAAGCTAGCGGAGTAGAGAGAGTGAGTGAGTGAGAGAGAGAGAGAGAGAGAGAGAGAGAGAGAGAGAGAGAGAGAGAGAGAGAGAGACAGAGAGAAAGAGAGAGAGACAGAGAGAAAGAGAGAGAGAGAGAGAGACAGAGGAGATTGAGAGAGAGAGAGAGAGAGAGAGAGAGAGAGAGAGAGAGAGAGAGAGAGAGAGAGGGGGGGGCGGGGGGTAAATCTAGTGGAGCTGCCAGCAATAAGAAGGTGAAAGGACAATAATATAAGGTGTGCGCATGCAAAGGGCACACACACATAGGGGAAAACACACACACTACACTACCTCTCACCCCTCTGCTTTAACCGCATTGTAAAGGTGAATATCTTATTGCATGTAAAGTCAAATAACATCTCAACTTCCCTCCACGTCCCAAATGGCACCCTATTCCCAACAGTGCACTCATTTTGACCAGAGTTCTATGGGCACTGTATAGGGAATAGGGTGCCATTTGGGACAAATCCTACAGTGCATTCGGAAAGTATTCAGACTTTTTCCACATTTTGTTATGTTACAGCCTTATTAATCTACACACAATGCCCCATAATGACAAAAGCAAAAACAGGTTTAGATATTTTTGCAAATGTATTACAAATAAAAAACGGAAATATTGCATTTACATAAGTATTCAGACCCTTTACTCAGTACTTTGTTGAAGCACCTTTTGGCAGCGATTACAGCCTTGAGTCTTCTTGGGTATGACGCTACAAGCTTGACACACCTGTATTTGGGGAGTTTCTCCCATTCTTCTCTGCAGATCCTCTCAAGCTCTGTCAGGTTGGATGGGGAGCGTCGCTGCACAGCTATTTTCAGGTCTCTCCAGAGATGTTCGATCGGGTTCAAGTCCGGGCTCTGGCAGGGCCACTCAAGGACATTCAGAGGCTTGTCCCGAAGCCACTCCTGCGTTGTCTTGGCTGTGTGCTTAGGGTCATTGTCCTGTTGGAAGGTGAACCTTCACGCCAGTCTGAGGTCCTGAGCACTCTGGAGCAGGTTTTCATCAAGGATCTCTCTGTACTTTGCTCCATTCATCTTTCCCTCGATCGTGACTAGTCAGTCCCTATCGCTGAAAAACATCCCCACAGCATGATGCTGCCACCACCATGTTTCACAGTAGGGATGGTGCCAGGTTTCCTCCAGACGTGACGCTTGGCATTCAGGCCAAAGAGTTCAATCTTGGTTTCATCAGACCAGAGAATCTTGTTTCTCATGGTCTGAGAGTCCTTTAGGTGCCTTTTGGCAAACTCCAAGCGGGCTGTCATGTGCCTTTTACTGAGGAGTAGCTTCCGTCTGGCCACTCTACCATAAAGGCCTGATTGGTGGAGTGCTGCAGAGATGGTTTTACTTCTGGAAGTTTCTCCCATCTCCACAGAGAACTCTGGAGCTCTGTCAGAGTGACCATCGGGTTCATGGTCACCTCCCTGACCAAGGCCCTTCTCCCCCGATTGCTCAGTTTTGCCGGGCAGCGAGCTGTAGGAAGAGTATTGGTGGTTTCAAACTTCTTCCATTTAAGAATGATGGAGGCCACTATGTTCTTGGGGACCTTCAATGCTGCAGACATTTTTTGGTACCCTTCCCCAGATCTGTGCCTTGACACAATCCTGTCTCGGAGCTCTACGGACAATTCCTTTGACCTCATGGCTTGGTTTTTGCTTTGACATGCACTGTCAACTGTGGGACCTTATATAGACAGGTGTGTGCCTTTCCAAATCATGTCCAATCAATTGAATTTACAACAGGTGGACTCAATCAAGTTTTAGAAACATCTCAAGGATGATCAATAGAAACAGGATTCACCGGAGCTCCATTTTGAGTCTCATAGCAAAGGGCTACTTATGTAAATAAGGTACAGTGGGGAGAACAAGTATTTGATACACTGCCGATTTTGCAGGTTTTCCTACTTACAAAGCATGTAGAGGTCTGTAATTTTTATCATAGGTACACTTCAACTGTGAGAGACGGAATATAAAACAAAAATCCAGAAAATCACATTGTATGATTTTTAAGTAATTCATTTGCATTTTATTGCATGACATAAGTATTTGATACATCAGAAAAGCAGAACTTAATATTTGGTACAGAAACCTTTGTTTGCAATTACAGAGATCATACGTTTCCTGTAGGTCTTGACCAGGTTTGCACACACTGCAGCAGGGATTTTGGCCCACTCCTCCATACAGACCTTCTCCAGATCCTTCAGGTTTCGGGGGCTGTCGCTGGGCAATACAGACTTTCAGCTCCCTCCAAAGATTTTCTATTGGGTTCAGGTCTGGAGACTGGCTAGGCCACTCCAGGACCTTGAGATGCTTCTTACGGAGCCACTCCTTAGTTGCCCTGGCTGTGTGTTTCGGGTCGTTGTCATGCTGGAAGACCCAGACACGACCCATCTTCAATGCTCTTACTGAGGGAAGGAGGTTGTTGGCCAAGATCTCGCGATACATGGCCCCATCCATCCTCCCCTCAATACGGTGCAGTCGTCCTGTCCCCTTTGCAGAAAAGCATCCCCAAAGAATGATGTTTCCACCTCCATGCTTCACGGTTGGGATGGTGTTCTTGGGGTTGTACTCATCCTTCTTCTTCCTCCAAACACGGCGAGTGGAGTTTAGACCAAAAAGCTATATTTTTGTCCCATCAGACCACATGACCTCCTATTCCTCCTCTGGATCATCCAGATGGTCATTGGCAAACTTCAGACGGGCCTGGACATGCGCTGGCTTGAGCAGGGGGACCTTGCGTGCGCTGCAGGATTTTAATCCATGACGGCGTAGTGTGTTACTAATGGTTTTCTTTGAGACTGTGGTTCCAGCTCTCTTCAGGTCATTGACCAGGTCCTGCCGTGTAGTTCTGGGCTGATCCTTCACCTTCCTCATGATCATTGATGCCCCACGAGGTGAGATCTTGCATGGAGCCGCAGACCGAGGATGATTGACCGTCATCTTGAACTTCTTCCATTTTCTAATAATTGCGCCAACAGTTGTTGCCTTCTCACCAAGCTGCTTGCCTATTGTCCTGTAGTCCATCCCAGCCTTGTGTAGGTCTACAATTTTATCCCTGATGTCCTTACACAGCTCTCTGGTCTTGGCCATTGTGGAGAGGTTGGAGTCTGTTTGATTGAGTGTGTGGACAGGTGTCTTTTATACAGGTAACGAGCTCAAACAGGTGCAGTTAATACAGGTAATGAGTGGAGAACAGGAGAGCTTCTTAAAGAAAAACTAACAGGTCTGTGAGAGCCGGAATTCTTACTGGTTGGTAGGTGATCAAATACTTATGTCATGCAATAAAATGCAAATGAATTACTTAAAAATCATACAATGTGATTTTCTGGATTTTTGTTTTAGATTCCGTCTCTCACAGTTGAAGTGTACCTATGATAAAAATTACAGACCTCTACATGCTTTGTAAGTAGGAAAACCTGCAAAATCGGCAGTGTATCAAATACTTGTTCTCCCCACTGTATTTCAGTTTTTTATATTTAATACATTTGCAAAAATTTCAAAAAACTTGTTTTCACTTTGTCATTATGGGGTATTGTGTGTAGATTGATTAGGAAAACAATTAATTTAATCAATTTTAGAATAAAACGTTACAAAATGTGGAAAAAGTCAAGGGGTCTGAATACTTTCCGAATGCACTGTATAGCTCAGCTGTACATTCAGTTGATCAACCCCATCATTCAAAACGATCTAATCTAACAACATGAAAAAATATTTTGACAATCTACAGCAGGGATCATCAACTAGATTCAGCGGCGGGCCGATTTGATTCTTGAGCGAATGGTCGGAGGGCCGGAACATAATTACAAATCATTTGTTATATTGCAATTTGACCGCAAGAATCCCAAAAAGATAATTTCAAACCTTGCTTACATTTTTGTAGACGATCACGTGTCTCTCTATTATGCGTTGGAATACTTGAACAGATTTCCAAAATTAAAATCACTTGGAGCTGATTTTGTTTTTACAGTCTTTTATGTCCGACCAAAAAAAAAAAAATAAAAAATAAATACATTGTATTTTTTGCTCAGATAAACTTCGGGGGGCCAAATAAATCCACCCTCGGGCCGCCAGTTGGGGAACCCTGATCTACAGTAGGCTACTGCACTTAAACCAGCTTTGGTAAACTATAGATTACTAATTCTATTTCTATGGTTGGGAAGAAAAAAAAACACCATATAAGTCTAACACCATGATATATTGTCTAAAAGTGGCACCACTCTGAAGCACAGAGTAGGCTTTGGGGTTAAAGTGCAGTCACTATAGTCAAAACGTGTATTCCCAGCAGCTTTACTTCCTGGTCATCACTGTGTGTTGTCTTGCTACCGAGATAAACGTTGTTACCTAGGATTTTTTTAAATGAATGATTGGTCGACTCGAGGCAGACCTAATATCAATATCAACCTAATATCAACTTTTTTTGTCAAAATGCTTGACAAAAAGTCATTACCCACTGGGCACACACTGGATGAATCGACGTGGAATAGACGTTGAACTGACGTCTGTGCCCAGTGGGTAGTGAGATACATTGCATAATATATAGATACTATAATCTGTCCAGTGATTAGCGTTGGGCATTTGCTGAGTTGTGTTTGATTCAGTAATGTTAAATGAGTGAGGTAGTGATTTATTGAGGATGGTTTTGAGGTTCATTGACCTATTCTTCTGGTGAGCGGTCTACAGGTGTAACAATTACAGCTAAAAGCAGTCAGGTTTCAGCACCACGTAAATGACAGAGTTGTTGCTATCAGCTCTCCAACTACAGCCAGAATCCACTGTCAACTCTCTGTCCTCTCTAGTCGACAGTCCCCCTCCCAGAATCCACTCTCTGTTCTCTCTAGTCGACAGTCCCCCTCCCAGAATCCACTATCTGTTCTCTCTAGTCTACAGTCCCCCTCCCAGAATCCACTATCTGTTCTCTCTAGTCTACAGTCCCCCTCCCAGAATCCACTGTCAACTCTCTGTTCTCTCTAGTCGACAGTCCCCCTCCCAGAATCCACTATCTGTTCTCTCTAGTCTACAGTCCCCCTCCCAGAATCTACTGTCAACTCTCTGTTCTCTCTAGTCTACAGTCCCCCTCCCAGAATCCACTATCTGTTCTCTCTAGTCTACAGTCCCCCTCCCAGAATCCACTATCTGTTCTCTCTAGTCTACAGTCCCCCTCCCAGAATCCACTATCTGTTCTCTCTAGTCTACAGTCCCCCTCCCAGAATCTACTGTCAACTCTCTGTTCTCTCTAGTCTACAGTCCCCCTCCCAGAATCCACTCTCTGTTCTCTCTAGTCTACAGTCCCCCTCCCAGAATCAACTCTGTTCTCTCTAGTCTACAGTCCCCCTCCCAGAATCCACTCTGTCCTCTCTAGTCTACAGTCCCCCTCCCAGAATCAACATCTGTTCTCTCTAGTCTACAGTCCCCCTCCCAGAATCCACTCTGTTCTCTCTAGTCAACAGTCCCCCTCCCAGAATCCACTATCTGTCCTCTCTAGTCTACAGTCCCCCTCCCAGAATCCACTCTCTGTTCTCTCTAGTCTACAGTCCCCCTCCCAGAATCTACTATCTGTCCTCTCTAGTCTACAGTTCCCCTCCCAGAATCCACTATCTGTTCTCTCTAGTCTACAGTCCCCCTCCCAGAATCCACTATCTGTCCTCTCTAGTCTACAGTCCCCCTCCCAGAATCTACTGTCAACTCTCTGTTCTCTCTAGTCTACAGTCCCCCTCCCAGAATCAACTATCTGTTCTCTCTAGTCTACAGTCCCC
The DNA here is from genome assembly GCF_020615455.1 of Coregonus clupeaformis. Classification (NCBI taxonomy): domain Eukaryota; kingdom Metazoa; phylum Chordata; class Actinopteri; order Salmoniformes; family Salmonidae; genus Coregonus; species Coregonus clupeaformis. The sequence continues at coordinate 47,498,619 of NC_059217.1, forward strand.
CTCCCAGAATCCACTCTCTGTCCTCTCTAGTCTACAGTCCCCCTCCCAGAATCCACTATCTGTTCTCTCTAGTCTACAGTCCCCCTCCCAGAATCAACTCTCTGTTCTCTCTAGTCTACAGTCCCCCTCCCAGAATCCACTCTCTGTTCTCTCTAGTCGACAGTCCCCCTCCCAGAATCCACTCTCTGCTCTCTCTAGTCTACAGTCCCCCTCCCAGAATCAACTCTCTGTTCTCTCTAGTCTACAGTCCCCCTCCCAGAATCCACTCTCTGTTCTCTCTAGTCTACAGTCCCCCTCCCAGAAGAGTCGACACATTCATATCACACTGGTAGCTTTCACTTTCTAATCTTTACATAACATGTTGACATACTCACTGTGGAATGTGATAACTCAAAATGTGGTATTTCTGTTTGAATAGCATTTCATACAATCAGTTTTTTTACACTATCTTTATGTTACAGTGGGGAAAAAAAGTATTTAGTCAGCCACCAATTGTGCAAGTTCTCCCACTTAAAAAGATGAGAGGCCTGTAATTTTCATCATAGGTACACGTCAACTATGACAGACAAAATGAGAAAAAAAAATCCAGAAAATCACATTGTAGGATTTTTAATGAATTTATTTGCAAATTATGGTGGAAAATAAGTATTTGGTCAATAACAAAAGTTTCTCAATACTTTGTTATATACCCTTTGTTGGCAATGACACAGGTCAAACGTTTTCTGTAAGTCTTCACAAGGTTTTCACACACTGTTGCTGTTATTTTGGCCCATTCCTCCATGCAGATCTCCTCTAGAGCAGTGATGTTTTGGGGCTGTCGCTGGGCAACACGGACTTTCAACTCCCTCCAAAGATTTTCTATGGGGTTGAGATCTGGAGACTGGCTAGGCCACTCCAAGACCTTGAAATGCTTCTTACGAAGCCACTCCTTCGTTGCCCGGGCGGTGTGTTTGGGATCATTGTCATGCTGAAAGACCCAGCCACGTTTCATCTTCAATGCCCTTGCTGACGGAAGGAGGTTTTCACTCAAAATCTCACGATACATGGCCCCATTCATTCTTTCCTTTACACGGATCAGTCGTCCTGGTCCCTTTGCAGAAAAACAGCCCCAAAGCATGATGTTTCCACCCCCATGCTTCACAGTAGGTATGGTGTTCTTTGGATGCAACTCAGCATTCTTTGTCCTCCAAACACGACGAGTTGAGTTTTTACCAAAAAGTTATATTTTGGTTTCATCTGACCATATGACATTCTCCCAATCCTCTTCTGGATCATCCAAATGCACTCTAGCAAACTTCAGACGGGCCTGGACATGTACTGGCTTAAGCAGGGGGGACACGTCTGGCACTGCAGGATTTGAGTCCCTGGCGGCGTAGTGTGTTACTGATGGTAGGCTTTGTTACTTTGGTCCCAGCTCTCTGCAGGTCATTCACTAGGTCCCCCCGTGTGGTTCTGGGATTTTTGCTCACCGTTCTTGTGATCATTTTGACCCCCCGGGGTGAGATCTTGCGTGGAGCCCCAGATCGAGGGAGATTATCAGTGGTCTTGTATGTCTTCCATTTCCTAATAATTGCTCCCACAGTTGATTTCTTAAAACCAAGCTGCTTACCTATTGCAGATTCAGTCTTCCCAGCCTGGTGCAGGTCTACAATTTTGTTTCTGGTGTCCTTTGACAGCTCTTTGGTCTTGGCCATAGTGGAGTTTGGAGTGTGACTGTTTGAGGTTGTGGACAGGTGTCTTTTATACTGATAACAAGTTCAAACAGGTGCCATTAATACAGGTAACGAGTGGAGGACAGAGGAGCCTCTTAAAGAAGAAGTTACAGGTCTGTGAGAGCCTGAAATCTTGCTTGTTTGTAGGTGACCAAATACTTATTTTCCATCATAATTTGCAAATAAATTCATTACAAATCCTACAATGTGATTTTCTGGAGAAAAAAATCTCAATTTGTCTGTCATAGTTGACGTGTACCTATGATGAAAATTACAGGCCTCTCTCATCTTTTTAAGTGGGAGAACTTGCACAATTGGTGGCTGACTAAATACTTTTTTTCCCCCCACTGTATCTGTCAATGTTACACTCTAAAAACGTTACGAGTTTCAGAACCAATCCCTCTGTAATTAGCCTAGTCTACAGTCCCTATGTAGCTAGCACAGCGCCGGCTTATCTCAGACGCTATTTACGTGAGATCTATCTAAGTAAATGAATGTGGCTAAAATGAGACGCTCTTTACTGCCCACTGCAAACCTGATTTGTTTAGCTGAAGGTGTCCTATAACACTGTGCCAAGTGACAATTTTCTCTGTTGTGGTGTCTTCTTTACCGCATTAATATGTTTGACCCGCAGGTGGCTGCTGGACACATTGTTATGTAACCTCAAGACACTGGCAGCGTTCTCTAGTTTTCTGTTTTATTAATGAAACGGGATCCTGGTTACATAAATGGTGAATTACGCTATTACCTGCTGAGGGTGTTAGCTTCTCATATAAGGTCAATGCTAACTTGCTGAGGGTGACCGCTTAAATGAAAAGGCAAACTCAGCTCCATCGTTCATTGAATCAGATGGCTCAGTCATCACAAAAGCCACTGATATTGCCAAGTACTTTAATGATTTTTTTTTCCATTTGCGAGGTTAGCAAACTTAGGCATGACATGCCAGCAAGAAACGGTGACACTACGCATCCAAGTATAACTGACCAAATTATGAAAGACATGCGTTGTAATTTTGAATTTCGTAAAGTGAGTGTGGAAGAAGTGAAAAAGTATTGTCTATCAACAACGACAAGCCACCGGGGTCTGACAACTTGGATAGAAAATTACTGAGGATAATGTCTGACGATATTGCCACTCCTATTTACCATATCTTCAATTTAAGCCTACTAGAAAGTGTGTGCCCTCAGGCCTGGAGGGAAGCAAAAGTAATTCCGCTACCTAAGAATAGTAAAGCCCCCTTTACTGGCTCAAATAGCCGACCAATCAGCTTGTTACCAACCCTTAGTAAACTTCTGGAAAATATTGTGTTTGACCAGATAAAATGCTATTTTACTGTAAACAAATTGACAACAGACTTTCAGCACAGACTTTCAGCATGCTAGGGAAGGACATTCAACAAGCACAGCACTTACACAAATGACTGATGATTGGCTGAGAGAAATTGATGATAAAAAGATTGTGGGGGCTGTTTTGTTAGACTTCAGTGCGGCTTTTGACATTATCGATCATAGTCTGTTGCTGGAAAAACCTATGTGTTATGGCTTTACACCCCCTGCTATATTGTGGATAAAGAGTTACCTGTCTAACAGAACAGAGAGGGTGTTCTTTAATGGAAGCCTCTCAAACATAATGCATTGATTATGCAAGAATGGGCTGCCATCAGTCAGGATGTGGCCCAGAAGTTAATTGACAGCATGCCAGGGCGGATTGCAGAGGTCTTGAAAAAGAAGGGTCAACACTGCAAATATTGACTCTTTGCATAAACTTAATGTAATTGTCAATAAAATCCTTTGACACTTATAGAATGCTTGTAATTATACTTCAGTATACCATGGTAACATCGGACAAAAATATCTAAAAACACTGAAGCAGCAAACTTTGTGAAGACCAACACTTGTGTCATTCTCAAAACTTTTGACCACGACTGTAGAATCAGGAATTCCCCAGGGCAGCTGTCTAGGCCCCTTACTTTTTTCAATCTTTACTAATGACCTGCCACTGGCTTTGAGTAAAGCCAGTGTGTCTATGTATGCGGATGACTCAACACTATACACATCAGCTACCACAGCGACTGAAATGACAGCAACACTTAACAAAGAGCTGCAGTTAGTTTCAGAATGGGTGGCAATGAATAAGTTAGTCCTAAATATTTCAAAAACTAAAAGCATTGTATTTGGGACAAATAATTCAGTAAACCCTAAACCTCAACTAAATATTGTAGTGGAAATTGAGCAAGTTGAGGTGACTAAACTGCATGGAGTAACCCTGGATTGTAAACTGTCATGGTCAAAACATGTTGATACAACAGTAGCTAGGATGGGGAGGAGTTTGTCTATAGTAAAGCGCTGCTCTGCATTCTTAACAGCACTATCAACAAGGCAGGTCCTACAGGCCCTAGTTTTGTCGCACCTGGACTACTGTCCAGTCGTGTGGTCAGGTGTCACAAAGAGGGACCTCAGAAAATTACAAAGGCTCAGAACAGGGCAGCACGGCTGGCCCTTGGATGTACACAGAGAACTAACATTAATAATATGCATGTAAATCTCTCATGGCTCAAAGTGGAGGAGAGATTGACCTCATCCCTACTTGTCTTGGTAAGAAGTGTTGACATGCTGAACGTACCAGGCTGTCTGTTTAAACTACTAGCACACAGCTCGGACACCCATGCATACACCAAAAGACATGCCACCAGAGGTCTCTTCACTGTCCCCAAGTCCAGAACAGACTATGAGAGGCGCACAGTACTACATAGAGCCATGACTACATGGAACTCTATTCCACATCAGGTAACTGATGCAAGCAGTAGAATCAGATTTAAAAAACAGATAGAAATACACCTTGTGGAACAGCGGGGACTGTGAAGAGACACACACAGGCACAGACTCACATACACATGATAAGACACTCCCTCTACACACACGTACACATGGATGTTGTATTGTAAATATGTGATAGTGGAGTAGTGGTCTGAGGGAACACACTTAATGTATTGGGTAAAGTGTTATGAAATGTAATATTTTAAATTGTATATAACTGCCTTAATGTTGCTGGACCCCAGGAAGAGTAGCTGCTGCCTTGGCAGGAACTAATGGGGATCCATAATAAACCCCAGGAAGAGTAGCTGCTACCTTGGCAGGAACTAATGGGGATCCATAATAAACCCCAGGAAGAGTAGCTGCTACCTTGGCAGGAACTAATGGGGATCCATAATAAACCCCCAGGAAGAGTAGCTGCTACCTTGGCAGGAACTAATGGGGATCCATAATAAACCCCCAGGAAGAGTAGCTGCTGCCTTGGCAGGAACTAATGGGGATCCATAACAAACCCCAGGAAGAGTAGCTGCTGCCTTGGCAGGAACTAATGGGGATCCATAATAAACCCCAGGAAGAGTAGCTGCTGCCTTGGCAGGAACTAATGGGGGTCCTCAATAAATACAAATACAAACACAAATTCTCATATCAGGTCAATACTGCACTGACCTGCTGAGGGTGACAGCTGCTCATATCAGGACAATACTGCATTGACCTGTTGAGGGTGACAGGTTCTCATATCAGGTCAATACTGCATTGACCTGTTGAGGGTGACAGGTTCTCATATCAGGTCAATACTGCCATCTACTGGTCATTAAAGGTAAAACGTGTCTACTGCACCATGAATGGCATTTAAACAAGAGGGAATCAATCAAATGAAAATCATTTGTAATGCATCAAAGTAATGCCATTGTAATTTGTATTGGTTTAATGTGTCAACATTTACTGATCTTGAATTAATGTATTGATCTTGAATCGCATCGCAATGTCTGCATATGATTCTAAAATCCTCCAGCTGAGAAACGTGTTTTGTCATAAGGATCTCCGTCTACCAGCAGGAAAAACACATTTCTTCATTTGATCCTCGTCGGGTTTCGTAGGTTTGGTTGTCATGGCAACTAACTCAACAAACGCTAGCCTCCATGACCTAAATGGAGAGAGATTTTTGAGTGAGGAGCAAGTAAATAATTTAAGAGCTTACACTGTACATTTTGGTCACATGTAGAAGTGAGGCCGTCTTTATATCACTAAATATGCACGTAGAGTTGTGAATTTTTGTATTTGTACTCTTGAATATGTTACAGTGTATGAGACCTACTCTTTTTGCGGGAAAAGAGGGGGAAATGCGTCACGGGTAGATGTGTCCGAGCATAGAAGATGACATGCTAGCCATTAGCCTACCTAGAGTAAACAGAGTGTTTGGCATAACGTTTCAGTTATAAAAACAGAATTAACGCCTCATTTCTCTCATTGCCATATACACACTATGTCCCGATTGCCTAAGGGAAATATCTGGATACTGTCCTGTTTCCTCCATTTCCTCTCCTTCTCATTTTTACATTTAAGTCATTTAGCAGACGCTCTTATCCAGAGCGACTTACAGGAGCAATTAGGGTTAAGTGCCTTGCTCAAGGGCACGTCGACAGATTTTTCACCTAGTCGGCTCGGGGATTAGAACCAGCGACCTTTCGGTTACCGGCACAACGCTCTAAACCCCCCTCCCCCCCCCCTCCTCTGTAACTCTCTTCCTACTCCTCTCTGCCTCTTTATCTTTGCTGTCAACAGGTGAAACACAACACAGTACAGCCAGGTGTCTCTGGCTCAGTCCCTAATGGCACCCTATTCCTTATATAGTGCACTAGTTTTGACCAGAGCCCTGTTGGCCCAGTGTATCTGATCAAAAGTAACACACTATGTAGGGAATATGGTGGCATTTGGGACGCAGCCCCCGCTGTGAAAGCCGAGCCTCTCCCTGTCATGCCTTATGGATGAGTGACATTTGCGCCAATCAATTCACTGCGCTGCCGCAGCGACACACACAAGACGGGACAGGCGGCTTGTAACGTGAGAGGGAACTGAACTCAGCCACTTAACATCAGGCAGATGGGCAGATCCACAAGGCCCAGCAGAACACACATGGGGTTCAAAGATTGGGTTCAAGATTGATTGTCTATCGGACAATTTAAAAGTAAATGCTGCATACAGCTCACACTTCTCACATCGCTCATTCAACAGCCAACCACGCTCGAAAGTAAAACTACAGTATTTCTGTGCGATAGGAGCGTGACATCATAGCCTATTTCATCTCAGAGCCTATACCAAGGCAGGATAGGAGCGTGACATCATAGCCTATTTCATCTCCGAGCCTATACCAAGGCAGGAGATAGAAACACAATCACTGATAAACAAAACATTGAACAACAATTGTTCTTCTGCATAGAAGTGTGGGCTATGCCACGTGAGTGTGTTCAAACAGCAAAACAGTAACCTACTGTTTTGGAGAGAATATCATCCTGCTATCTCTCATGGTATCACTGTCATGGTATCACTGTAAAAGGCTTTGCCATCCGTCTGTGCGTTCAGGAGGCACTATTGGCCTGTCAAAAGTAGTGTGCTATATAGAGAATAGGGTGCCATTTGGGACCCGGCCTATATCCCTACCTCCTGGCTGCAGTACCACAGGACACAGCCTATATCCCTACCTCCTGGCTGCAGTACCACAGGACCCAGCCTATATCCCTACCTCCTGGCTGCAGTGCCACAGGACAGGACCCAGCCTATATCCCTACCTCCTGGCTGCAGTACCACAGGACAGGACACAGCCTATATCCCTACCTCCTGGCTGCAGTACCACAGGACAGGACCCAGCCTATATCCCTACCTCCTGGCTGCAGTACCACAGGACAGGACACAGCCTATATCCCTACCTCCTGGCTGCAGTACCACAGGACAGGACACAGCCTATATCCCTACCTCCTGGCTGCAGTACCACAGGACAGGACCCAGCCTATATCCCTACCTCCTGGCTGCAGTACCACAGGACAGGACACCGCCTATATCCCTACCTCCTGGCTGCAGTGCCACAGGACAGGACCCAGCCTATATCCCTACCTCCTGGCTGCAGTACCACAGGACACGGCCTATATCCCTACCTCCTGGCTGCAGTACCACAGGACACCTTTGGATACGGAAATGCTGCTGTGTGTGTCCCATGCAGATCCCATGCAGATTATGCCATATGTCACCACTTCCACCAGCAACACAGTCCTATCTAAGTGATGTCACCACTTCCACCAGCAACACAGTCCTATCTAAGTGATGTCACCACTCAGCACCAGCAACACAGTCCTATCAAAGTGATGTCACCACTTCCACCAGCAACACAGTCCTATCTAAGTGATGTCACCACTCACCACCAGAGACACAGTCCTATCAAAGTGATGTCACCACTCACCACCAGAAACACAGTCCTATTAAAGTGATGTCACCACTCACCACCAGAAACACAGTCCTATCAAAGTGATGTCACCACTCAGCACCAGCAACACAGTCCTATCAAAGTGATGTCACCACTTCCACCAGCAACACAGTCCTATCTAAGTGATGTCACCACTCACCACCAGAAACACAGTCCTATTAAAGTGATGTCACCACTCACCACCAGAAACACAGTCCTATTAAAGTGATGTCACCACTCAGCACCAGCAACACAGTCCTATCAAAGTGATGTCACCACTTCCACCAGCAACACAGTCCTATCTAAGTGATGTCACCACTCACCACCAGAAACACAGTCCTATTAAAGTGATGTCACCACTCACCACCAGAAACACAGTCCTATTAAAGTGATGTCACCACTCACCACCAGAAACACAGTCCTATCAAAGTGATGTCACCACTCAGCACCAGCAACACAGTCCTATCAAAGTGATGTCACCACTTCCACCAGCAACACAGTCCTATCTAAGTGATGTCACCACTCACCACCAGAAACACAGTCCTATTAAAGTGATGTCACCACTCACCACCAGAAACACAGTCCTATTAAAGTGATGTCACCACTCACCACCAGAAACACAGTCCTATTAAAGTGATGTCACCACTCACCACCAGAAACACAGTCCTATTAAAGTGATGTCACCACTCACCACCAGAAACACAGTCCTATTAAAGTGATGTCACCACTCAGCACCAGCAACACAGTCCTATCAAAGTGATGTCACCACTTCCACCAGCAACACAGTCCTATCAAAGTGATGTCACCACTTCCACCAGCAACACAGTCCTATCAAAGTGATGTCACCACTTCCACCAGAAATACAGTCCTATCAAAGTGATGTCACCACTCACCACCAGAAACACAGTCCTATCAAAGTGATGTCACCACTCACCACCAGAAATACCGTCCTATCAAAATGTCCATCTCTCAAACTGATTACCCTTCCATGCTGACAGGGTCTGGGCTCGTATTCAGAGTAGGAGTGTTGATCTAGGATCAGTTTTGTTTTTTATATCACAATGAATAACATGATATGGACAGGGGGTGTGGGCTGATCCTAGATCTGAGACGACCCCTGACGTGAACAGACTCTAAGTTGATACAGTCACCAGTCAGATGTTTAAAACCGGTAACAGCTCACACAACCAACAAGGAACAATATATAGGTCCTTATGAATAAAAAAAGGCACATCCATTAAACACACAGCAAACAACATTTTATATATAGAGAGAGAGACAGAGAGAGAGAAACAGAGAGAGACAGAGAGACAGAGAGAGAGAAACAGAGAGAGAGACAGAGAGAGAGAAACAGAGAGAGAGAAAGGGAGAGAGAGGGAGACAGAGAGAGGGAGAGAGAGACAGAGACAGCGAGAGAGAGAGAGACAGAGAGAGACAGAGAGAGAGAGAGAGACAGAGACAGAGAGACAGAGAGAGAGACAGAGACAGTGAGAGAGAGAGACAGAGAGAGAGACAGAGAGAGAGAGATAGAGAGACAGAGAGAGAGACAGAGAGAGAGACAGAGAGAGAGAGACAGAGAGAGCGAGAGAGAGAGACAGAGAGAGACAGAGACAGCGAGAGAGAGAGACAGAGAGAGAGACAGAGAGAGAGAGACAGAGACAGAGACAGCGAGAGAGAGAGACAGAGAGAGAGACAGAGAGAGAGACAGAGAGAGAGAGACAGAGATAGCGAGAGAGAGAGACAGAGAGAGACAGAGACAGCGAGAGAGAGAGACAGAGAGAGAGACAGAGAGAGAGAGACAGAGACAGAGACAGCGAGAGAGAGAGAGACAGAGAGAGAGACAGAGAGAGACAGAGAGAGAGAGACAGAGACAGAGAGAGAGAGAGACAGAGAGAGAGAGAGAGAGAGAGACAGAGAGAGAGAGAGAGAGAAACAAGAGCAGGAAGAGAAAGCTAGCAGATATCTCCATCAGAACATTTCCGCCTACAGACACACCTGAGCTACATTACAGTTAGCCATGTTACCTGGTGAAGACATGTCTATCCAGTACAAAAAAAGAGTTAGCCGTGTTACCTGGTGAAGACATGTCTTTCCAGTACAAAAAAAGAGTTAGCCGTGTTACCTGGTGAAGACATGTCTTTCCAGTACAAAAAAAGAGTTAGCCATGTTACCTGGTGAAGACATGTCTATCCTGTAAAAACCGTCAAAATCGAGATACTTCAGATAGTCTGTGTGTCGTCCGAATCCCCGGGCAGGTAGGTCTTAGTGTATCCGAGCCCCCTATCTCTCTACCCCTCCGTCCCTCCCTGATGGATGGTTTTGGCAGGTCTGTGCCCCCTATCTCTCTACCCCTCCGTCCCTCCGTCCCTCCCTGATGGATGGTTTTGCATAGAGCTTGTCTCCTGCTCTACACCACAATAATGATTGGGAGGTTTTTGCATGTGAGAGGAAAGTGATAATCACAGGAGAGAGGACTTCCTCTTCGCCTCTACCCTATAGCTAGGACAAAACCTCAGATATATTGGACTAACAGCTTGATCAACACCACGCTATACTGTGGATTCAACAAGCATACTCTATGAAGTAGCATATCCTATACATTCAATATACAGCTCTGAATCTACCTTATAGGTTCATTAAACAGCTCTGCCTCTACCTTATAGGTTCTTTAAACAGCTCTGCCTCTACCTTGTAGGTTCATTAAACAGCTCTGCCTCTACCTTGTAGGTTCATTAAACAGCTTTGCCTCTACCTTGTAGGTTCATTAAACAGCTTTGCCTCTACCTTATAGGTTAATTAAACAGCTCTGCCTCTACCTTATAGGTTCATTAAACAGCTCTGCCTCTACCTTATGGGTTCATTAAACAGCTCTGCCTCTACCTTATAGGTTCATTAAACAGCTCTGCCTCTACCTTATAGGTTCATTAAACAGCTCTGCCTCTACCTTATTAGGTTCATTAAACAGCTCTGCCTCTACCTTGTAGGTTCATTAAACAGCTCTGCCTCTACCTTATAGGTTCATTAAACAGCTTCGCCTCTACCTTATAGGTTCATTAAACAGCTTTGCCTCTACCTTATAGGTTCATTAAACAGCTTCGCCTCTACCTTGTAGGTTCATTAAACAGCTTCGCCTTTACCGTATAGATTTTTACAAACCCAGTCTCTCTGAATATCACACATGCATACAGTACTGTCCCCTGGCCATCCGGCTGGCCTCCCTACAGAGAGAAGGCACCTCTAACAGTGACCATCTGCTACACGATCTCACTCACGATCTCACTCACTCACTCACTCACTCACCACCCAACGAACCAAATTACTGTTAGAAAATAGCGTCACTCTATATATCCTTCCTCTTCATCAACAGTTCCATAGGACACCATCACTGAACTCTGTAGTAACGTAAGAAGCATACAGAAGCATATGGGTAGCGCGAGATACCTTCAAACTGAACAAATGCTGTTACCATTCTTTCTTTTGTTTAGGGCATCGAACACAATATCACCAATTATTTGTGAGTGATTCTGTCCAAAGTCCCCCCCCAAAAAAAAGACATGAACATTTACACCTTATACCAACGAAACTTATAACGGTATACCAACAAGAAATCACTGAATGGGTGTACAGGTTGTTATTTTAGGGACCAGGGTTACTGGGCTGTTCAATGGCCCTCTATACCAGACAGGCTAAAAGGTTGGAATCATTTCAAAATACGTGACCTGGGCTTGATTGAGCTTGCCTGGTGTTACTAAAGTGCAAACCCCACCCACCTGACACTCCAGGTAGGCTAAACTATAAGCTCAAAGTTTTTTTTTGAAAGATTTCAAATAGTATTTGAACCCAGGTCTGGTTGGAAGGTGATGCCGGAGGGGACCAGTGAGCTCACAACTAAGGCAGGCTGGGAAGGGGTGGGGCCCGAGACAGATGGACAGACAGACAGATGGGATAGACCAGCGCACCCCTCTCTCTCTCTCTCTCTCTCTCTCTCTCTCTCTCTCTCTCTCTCTCTCTCTCTCTCTCTCTCTCTCTCTCTCTCTCTCTCTCTCTCTCTCTCTCTCTCTCTCTCTCTCTCTCTCTCTCTCTCTCTCTCTCTCTCTCTCTCTCTCTCTCTCTCTCTCTCTCTCTCTCTCTCTCTCTCTCTCTCTCTCTCTCTCTCTCTCTCTCTCTCTCTCTCTCTCTCTCTCTCTCTCTCTCTCTCTCTCTCTCTCTCTCTCTCTCTCTCTCTCTCTCTCTCTCTCTCTCTCTCTCTCTCTCTCTCTCTCTCTCTCTCTCTCTCTCTCACTCTCACTCTTCAATGCCTCTTTTATCCAACATGGCTGCAAGACATGAATGTGACTCCACACCCTGTCCCAACCACAGTCTAATAACAACCACACCCAGACCAGACCAGAGCATGAACCCTGCCTGCTAAGGTAACAGTCAGTGTATATTTAGGCACACACACACTGATACATGCAAACACACGCACACACACGCCTCCACACAAATGCGTACAGTACATAGCATCCCACACCCTTTAACCCTATCCTCAACCAGATGGTAGAGCATGTTTTGACAATGGATTTAGAAGTGGATATGAAATAAATCTTCACTTGAACCTGATTGGTCAACTCCCCCAGCACTCCTGCATCAATTTTGCGTAATTTGTAGCCTTTTGGGTTGCTGCAGTTCAGTGTTGTGGCCCACTCAGAGGGCTGTAAGAAACCTCAAAATCAGTCACCAAAGATATGGGATAAAAGGCAGGAACTAAGTAGGTGAGGGGTTAATATTGCACCATTCCTGCTAGTAGAGACGTTTGTAGAGTAGGAATATGAAAATAAATAGTTAAAATGCAAAAAAAGACTAAAAATAATGATTTTTGTAAAAATGTCAGTAGAAAGTACGGTGGTCAAAGAATAGGGTACATCAATTTTTTATAAAACATACTTATTTTGGTGAAAAATATTATTGAATTGCTGACACCACACTATATTAGGTAACATAAATTGGTTAAACCAAATTTCATGACCCCTGGGGTCAATTAAGCAATATTCAGACTAAAGGTTGCCTATAAAAAATGCTTATAACAGTAATTAAAAACTGCACTTTGTCATATGACCAGAAGTATGTGGACACCTGCTAGTCGAACATCTCATTCCAAAATCATGGGCATTAATATGGAGTTGGTCCCCCCTTTGCTGCTATAACAGCCTCCACTCTTCTGGGAAGGCTTTCCACTAGATGTTGGAACATTGCTGCGGGGACTTGCTTCCATTCGGCCACAAGAGCATTAGTGAGGTCGGGCACTGATGTTGGGCGATTAGGCCTGGCACACAGTCAGCGTTCCAATTCATCCCAAAGGTGTTCGATGGGGTTGAGGTCAGGGCTCTGTGCAGGTCAGTCAAGTTCTTCCACACCGATCTCAACAAACCATTTCTGTATGGACCTCGCTTTGTGCACGTGGGCATTGTCATGCTGAAACGGGAAAGGGCCTTCCCCAAACTGTGTCCCCAAAGTTGTATTTATATTTGTATTTATTATGGATCCCCATTAGCCAAGGCAGCAGCTACTCTTCCTGGGGTCCAGCAAAATTAAGGCAGTTATACATTTTAAAAACATTACAATACATTCATAACAGATTTCACAACATATTAAGTGTGTGCCCTCAGGCCTCTACTCTACTACCACATATCTATAACACAAAATCCATGTGTATATGTGTGTATAGTGCGTATGTTATCGTGTGTTTGTATGCATGTGCCTATGTTTGTGTTGCTTCACAGTCCCCACTGTTCCATAAGGTGTATTTGTATCTCTTTTTTAAATCAAATTTTACTGCTGGCATGAGTTACTTGATGTGGAATAGAGTTCCATGTAGTCATGGCTCTATGTAGTACTGTGCGCCTCCCATAGTCTGTTCTTGACTTGGGGACTGTGAAGAGACCTCTGGTGGCATGTCTTGTGGGGTATGCATGGGTGTCCGAGCTGTGTGCCAGAAGTTTAAAGAGACAGCTCGGTGTATTCAACATTTCAATACCTCTCACAAATACAAGTAGTGATGAAGTCAATCTCTCCTCCACTTTGAGCAAGGAGAGATTGACATGCATATTATTAATGTTAGCTCTCTGTGTACATCCAATGGCCAGCCGTGCTGCCCTGTTCTGAGCCAATTGCAATATTCCTAAGTCCCTCTTTGTGGCACCTGACCACATGACTGAACACATGACTGAACAGTAGTCCAGGTGCGACAAAACTAGGGCCTGTAGGACCTGCCTTGTTGATAGTGCTGTTAAGAAGGCAGAGCAGCGCTTTACTATAGACAAACTTCTCCCCATCCTAGCTACTGTTGTATCAACATGTTTTGACCATGACAGTTTACAATCCAGGGTTACTTCAAGCAGTTTAGTCACCTCAACTTGCTCAATTTCTACATTATTCATTACAAGATTTAGTTGAGGTTTAGGGTTGAGTGAATGATTTGTCCCAAATACAAAGCTTTTAGTTTTTGAAATATTTATAACTTATTCCTTGCCACCCATTCTGAAACTAACTGCAGCTCTTTGTTAAGTGTTGCTGTCATTTCAGTCGCTGTAGTAGCTGACGTGTATAGTGTTGAGTCATACGCATACGTAGACACACTGGCTTTACTCAAAAGAATATGTCAGAATTTGTGGGTTTTTGTTTGTCCACCTGCCTCTTGAGGATCGACCACAAGTTGAGGATCGACCACTTTTTTAAGGTCTGGGGAGTTTCCTGGCCATGGACCCAAAATGTCGATGTTTTGTTTCCCGAGCCACTTAGTTATCACGTTTGCCTTATGGCTAGGTGCTCCATTATGCTGGAAAAGGCATTGTTCGTCACCTAACTGTTCTTGGATGGTTGGGAGAAGTTGCTCTCTGAGGATGTGTTGGTACCATTCTTAATTCATGGCTGTGTTCTTCGGCAAAATTGTGAGTGAGCCCACTCCCTTGGTAGAATTAGATTAGTACAATTGCAAGCCACTGGGATTGCATTATACAGTTGAAGTCGGAAGTTTACATACACTTAGGTTGGAGTCATTAAAACTCATTTTTCAACCACTCCACAAATTTCTTGTTAACAAACTATAGTTTTGGCAAGTCGGTTAGGACATCTACTTTGTGCATGACACAAGTCATTTTTCCAACAATTGTTTACAGACAGATTATTTCACTTATAATTCACTGTAGCACAATTCCTGTGGGTCAGAAGTTTACATACACTAAGTTGACTTTGCCTTTAAACAGCTTGGAAAATTCCAGAAAATGATGTCATGGCTTTAGAAGCTTCTGATAGGCTAATTGACATCATTTGAGTCATTTGGAGGTGTACCTGTGGATGTATTTCAAGGCCTACCTTCAAATTCAGTGCCTCTTTGCTTGACATCATGGGAATATCAAAACAAATCAGCCAAAAATTGTAGACCTCCACAGTCTGGTTCATCCTTGGGAGCAATTTCCAAATGCCTGAAGGTACCTTGTTCATCTGTACAAACAATAGTATGCAAGTATAAACACCATGGGACCACGCAGCCTTCATACCGCTCAAGAAGGAGATGCGTTCAGTCTCCTAGAGATGAACGTACTTTGGTGCGAAAAGTGCAAATCAGTCCCAGAACAACAGCAAAGAACCTTGTGAAGATGCTGGAGGAAACAGGTACAAAAGTATCTATATCCACAGTAAAACGAGTCCTATATCGACATAACCTGAAAGGCCGCTCAGCAAGGAAGAAGCCACTGCTCCAAAACCGCCATAAAAAAGCCAGACTACGGTTTGCAACTCTACATGGGGACAAACATCGTACTTTTTGGAGAAATGTCCTCTGGTCTGATGAAACAAAAATAGAACTGTTTGGCCATAATGACCATCGTTATGTTTGGAAGAAAAAGGGGGTGCTTGCAAGTCGAAGAACACCATCCCAACCGTGAAGCACAGGGGTGGCAGCATCATGCTGTGGGGGTGCTTTGCTGCAGGAGGGACTGGTGCACTTCACAAAATAGATGGCATCATGAGGAAGGAAATATATGTGGATATATTGAACCAACATCTAAAGACATCAGTCAGGAAGTTAAAGCTTGGTCGCAAATGGGTCTTCCAAATGGACAATGACCCCAAGCATCCTTCCAAGTTATGGCAAAATGGCTTAAGGACAACAAAGTCAAGGTATTGGAGTGGCCATCACAAAGCCCTGACCTCAATCCTATAGGAAATGTGTGGGCAGAACTGAAAAGGCGTGTGCGAGCAAGGAGGCCTACAAACCTGACTCAGTTACACCAGCTCTGTCAGGAGGAATGGGCCAAAATTCAACCAACTTATTGTGGGAAGCTTGTGGAAGGCTACCCGAAACGTTTGACCCAAGTTAAACAATTTAAAGGCAACGCTACCAAATACTAATTGAGTGTATGTAAACTTCTGACCCACTGGGAATGTGATGAAAGAAATAAAAGCTGAAATAAATCATTCTCTCTAATATTATTCTGACATTTCACATTCTTAAAATAAAATGGTGATCCTAACTGACCTAAGACAGGGAATTTTTACTAGGATTAAATGTCAGGAATTGTAAAAAAAACTTAGTTTAAATGTATTTGGCTAAGGTGTATGTAAACTTCCGACTTCAACTGTATACTGAGATCATGTGACAGATCATGTGACACTTAGATTGCACACAGGTGGACCTTATTTAGCTAATTATGTGACTTCTGAAGGTAATTGGTTGCACCAGATCTTATTTAGGGGCTTTCATAGCAAAAGGGGGTGAATACATATGCACGCACCACCTTTCCGTTATTAATTTTTTAGAATTTTATGAAACATTTTTTATTTATTTTTTTTCACCAATTTAGACTATTTTGTGTATGTCCATTACATGAAATCCAAATAAAAATCCATTAAAATTACAGGTTGTAATGCAACAAAATAGGAAAAACGCCAAGGGGGATGAATACTTTTGCAAGGCACTGTACTTTACAGAATTCAAAATGACAATGCTTCTCTTTCATAATTTGGTCAGATATACTTGGATGTGTGTGTAGTGTCAGCGTTTGTTGCTGGCCTAAATTTGCTAATCTTGCCAATGAAAAAATAATTAAAGTAGTTGGCAATATCAGTGGGTTTTGTGATGAATGAGCCATCTGATTCAATGAATGATGGAGCAGAGTTTTATTGTCATTCTTTGTAATTTATCTTTGATTCATAGTGTAGTTTATTCTTCTTTTTATTCAGTTTAGTCACATGATTTCTCAATTTGCAGTACGTTTGCCAATCGGTTGTACAGCCAGACCTATTTGCCATCTCTTTTGCCTCATCCCTCTCAACCATATCATTTTTAATTTCCTCATCAATCCACTGGGATTTAACCGTTTTTACAGTCATTTTCTTAATGGGTGCATGCTTATTAGTAACTGGAATAAGACATTTCATAAATGTGTCAAGTGCAGCGTCTGGTTGCTCCTCATTACACATCACGGACCAACAAATATTCTTTACATCAACAACATAGGAATCACTACAAAACTTATTGTATGACCTCTTATACACAATATTAGGCCCAGCCTTTGGAGCTTTGGTTTTCCTAGATATGGCTACTATATTGTGATCACTACATCCAATGGATTTGGATACTGCTTTCAAACACATTTCTGCAGCATTAGTAAATATATGATCAATACATGTTGATGATTTCATTCCTGTACTGTTTGTAACTACCCTGGTAGGTTGATTGATAACCTGAACCAGTTTGAAGCGTTCTCTTGAGTGGGCAGCCTGATGAAAGCCAGTCAATATTTAAATCACCCAGCAAGTATACCTCTATTGATATCACATATATTATCAAGCATTTCACACATGTTATCCATATCCTAACTGTTAGCACTTGGTGGTCTATAGCAGCTTCCCACCAGAATGGGCTTTAGGTGAGGCAGATGAACCTGTAGCCATATTACTTCAACAGTATTTAACATGAGATCCTCTCTAAGCTTTACAGGAATGTGGTTCTGAATATAGACCGCAACACCGCCCGTTGGCATTTCTGTATTTTCTGTAAATGTTATAACCTTGTATTGCTACCACTGTATCATCAAAGGTATTATCTAAGTGAGATTATCAGAATCTGTAACTAGCAAATTATTGATTTCATGAACCTGGTTTCTTAAGGGACATATGTTAACGTGGGCTATTTTTAACACTTTTCTGGGATGCTTGATTCTTTTTCTTGCTTTACTGGGAAGTTTAGCAGAGGTAGACATACTTAGGTTATTTTTATTAGTGCAAGGTGGAAGCACAGAATCGTCTAGAATGTCATTGTATGCTGTAGCGTTAAGATTTCCCTTCACTAGAACTAAGGGGCCTAGCCCGAACCATGAAAAACAGCCCCAGACCATTATTCCTCCTCCACCAAACTTTACAGTTGGCACTATGCATTCGGGCATGTAGAGTGCTCCTGGCATCCGCCAAACCCAGATTCGTCCGTCGGACTGCCAGACGGTGAAGCGTGATTAATCACTTCATCATCGGTCCCGTTCTGTGAGCTTGTGTGGCCTACCACTTCGCGGCTGAGCCGTTGTTGCTCCTAGACGTTTCCACTTCACAATAACAGCACTTACAGTTGACCGGGGCAGCTCTAGCAGGGCAGAAATTTTGACAAACTGACTTGTTGGAAAGGTGGCATCCTATGACGGTGCCAAATTGAAAGTCACAGAGCTCTTCAGTACAGGCCATTCTCCTGTCAATGTTTGTCTATGGAGATTGCATGGCGGTGTGCTACATTTTATACACCTGTCAGCAATGGGTGTGGCTGAAATAGCTGTATCCACTAATTTGAAGGGGTGTCCACATACTTTTGTCTATATAGTGTATTATTTCATCATGTAGTCTGAACTTGGCGAAAGAACCTGGATCATTTGAAATTTAAGAACCATTTTGAGGGACATTGCACTATACACCACCTGAAAATGAATTCATTTCAATGCTATTTAATATTCATGTTTGGACATACAAAATTACCATACTTTGTAAAAATCTGACATCAGTCCTTATTTAATAATGCCATTGAAGCAGTCCTGAATTAATTTTTGTAATATTGGTCAAATGAGTAAAAATGATATGCTAATTGTCATTGTAATATGGTATTGCTGGTATGACCTTCTTCTGACCTCTCAACAGCCTGGTAGAGCTCTGTTATTTCCACAATAAACATAATAAGCTATTGGAAGTTCTTATTTGAGTTGTAAGCAATTGGAATTGAAGGTGAAATCAAGAAGGGACAGTTAAAGTGTTAACCCACACATCACTAAATGTGACATAGTAATGAATAAAGATTGTGAGCTAGTGATCATCAACAAGGACCCTGCCTGCCTCTGTCAGACATCAACAAGGACCCTGCCTGCCTCTGTCAGACATCAACAAGGACCCTGCCTGCCTCTGTCAGACATCAACAAGGACCCTGCCTGCCTCTGTCAGACATCAACAAGGACCCTGCCTGCCTCTGTCAGACATCAACAAGGACCCTGCCTGCCTCTGTCAGACATCAACAAGGACCCTGCCTGCCTCTGTCAGACATCAACAAGGAGGAAACACTCATATAAAACAGAGATACACTAGGCCCCCCCCCCTGTAGCTCAGTTGGTAGAGCATGGCGCTTGCAACGCCAGGGTTGTGGGTTCGATTCCCACGGGGGGGGCAGTATGAAAAATGTATGCACTCACTAACTGTAAGTCGCTCTGGATAAGAGCGTCTGATAAATGACTAAAATGTAAAATACACAAGCATAGATGTGCACGTTCACATACAAGTACACACACACACACACACACACACACACACACACACACACACACACACACACACACACACACACACACACACACACACACACACAGACAGACAGGTGCAGGAAAGACACACACACACTCCCAGCACGCCTCACGACACCACAACCACAGAGATACCACACCACAGAGACACCGCTCCACACCCACAGAGACACCGCTCCACACCCACAGAGACGCCAACCCATGCCTCGCATTAGATTGGACAGATTAGATTGAGTTCATTAGTCACAGGGACGTAGATGTAATTGCAGGGTACACTAAAAATCTTACGCTCCAACATCGAGGCCCAAGAACGACTCTGATCTTATCGCCCTCTATCAAAAACCTTCCATCAAAAAGCAAACAACTCTTATGAATAGTTCAGTTTAACCGACACACTCTCTGTCACTATCCCCCGCAGGCAGCTCTATCTCCCCCTCTGTCACTATCCCCCGCAGGCAGCTCTATCTCCCCCTCTGTCACTATCCCCCGCAGGCAGCTCTATCTCCCCCTCTGTCACTATCCCCCGCAGGCAGCTCTATCTCCCCCTCTGTCACTATCCCCGCAGGCAGCTCTATCTCCCCCCTCTGTCACTATCCCCCGCAGGCAGCTCTATCTCCCCCTCTGTCACTATCCCCCGCAGGCAGCTCTATCTCCCCAGTCACTCCTGTACTGTATGTGTCAGTATCTACCACAGCGATTCCCAAACTCGGTCCCGGGGACCCCAAAGGGTACACGTTTTGGTTTTTGTTCTAGCACTACACAGCTGATTCAAATAATCAAAGCTTTATGATGAGTTGGTTGTTTGAATCGGCTATGTAGTGCTAGGGCTAAAACCAAAATGTTGGGGTCCCCAGGACCAACGCTGATCTACCATGTCTATGAGCATGCTGGGGTCCCCAGGACCAACGCTGATCTACCATGTCTATGAGCATGCTGGGGTCCCCAGGACCAACGCTGATCTACCATGTCTATGAGCATGCTGGGGTCCCCAGGACCAACGCTGATCTACCATGTCTATCAGCATGCTGGGGTCCCCAGGACCAACGCTGATCTACCATGTCTATCAGCATGCTGGGGTCCCCAGGACCAACGCTGATCTACCATGTCTATGAGCATGCTGGGGTCCCCAGGACCAACGCTGATCTACCATGTCTCTGAGCAGAACATAACACCACTCTGCTCACCAGACCTGGGTTCAAATACTATTTTAAATCATTTAAAATCATCAAGTACTCTATCTGTGCTTATTAAACTTGCCTGGTACAAAACAGAAATGTCCCAAATGTACGAACCCCACACGCATGACACTCCAGGCAGGCTAAATTAAGCACTACAAAAGATTTCAAGTAGTATTTGAACCCAGGTCTGCTCTACTCTGGTTCACTCCCCCTGATAAGCAGGGCTTCCTGTCAGTCAAATTGACCATTGTTCTGATTTGACTCAATTACTATGCTGGATAGATCCTTTAAATTGACCAAAGGGTTAAGGGGAATTAAAACAGGACAATAATCCAATAAATACTTCATAAGACAATACATATAAAAGGGGCTGTATTTTTAAACCAATCCCTTGCCAGGTATTTTAATGTTGGTATGCAATGACCAGGTGTGCAAAGTGTATATAATGACTCATAACATAGTACTGCTAAGAGGCTACAGGTAGATAACATGTTGAAGAGCGAGTATATGAAAATACTTATATTGTATAACATTCCAGTTCTCACACACACACACACACACACAGTCAGTAGTAAACCCCATCCCTTGTGTCCGTGTCTCCCGTCCATTTCTTACCGTATAGAGCCTTGGCACTCATCTTGCTGTCAGATCTGGCCAGCCCACTGCAGAGAGAGGAAGAGCAGGAGGAAGAGGAGGGGTTACCAGGGTTACGTTGTCTCCCCTTCATCGCTTCTCCTAATCTTTTTTCTCTCAAACTCCTCCAAAATGTCACAATGTACTACAAACACTAATCAGTCTCACTACACACACACACAGGGCAGTGTGATATAGTGAGTAAGAGTTTCCTAGCTAGCAGACTGGACAGGACTGGAAGAGATTAGCCCTGAGATTCTGAACATATGGCCCCAGAGAGAGAGAGAGAGACAGAGAAGCGGCATGGAGAACGGGGGGAGAGAGAGAGGGGGGAGGAGGCGTGGGGCACGGGTAGAGAGAGAGAGAGAGAGAGAGAGGAGGCGTGGGGCACGGGTGAGAGAGAGAGAGAGAGAGAGAGGAGGCGTGGGGCACGGGTAGAGAGAGAGAGAGAGAGGAGGCGTGGGGGCACGGGTAGAGAGAGAGAGAGAGAGAGAGAGAGAGAGGGAGGCGTGGGGCACGGGTAGAGAGAGAGAGAGAGAGAGAGAGAGAGAGAGAGAGAGAGAGAGAGAGAGAGAGAGAGAGAGAGAGAGAGAGAGAGAGAGAGAGAGAGAGAGAGAGAGAGAGAGAGGAGGCGTGGGGCACGGGTAGAGAGAGAGAGAGAGAGAGAGGAGGCGTGGGGCATGGGTAGAGAAAGAGAGAGAGAGAGAGAGAGAGAGAGAGAGAGAGAGAGAGAGAGAGAGAGAGGGAGGGAGGAAAGCTGGAGCCAGGAATCCAGGGAAAGTAAACATGAAACAGAGACAGAAACAGAGGTTCTCTGTCCTCCAGGAGTCCCTGACCCACACCCAGTCTGACATATACTAGGTTAGTGATTTTATCTCACTGTGTTTAACTATGTGTCTAGGAAAGGGGACGGGCATCTGTTAAAAGATGGAAAATTGATGTTTGTGTGTGTGTCACTCACTTGGCCTGCCTCATCGGCGGTCCCAGGATACTCATGGTCTAAGACATCCACCAGAGAAGAAGGGAGGCTGAGAGGAGAGAGAAATGACGTCATGTTTGTTTCTAAACCAACCAGAGAAATTCGATACATTATATATATATATATATATATATATATATATATAGACGACGTCTATGACAAACGACATTGGTTACACAACCTCAATGTCTTCTCGCATAAACATTGGCAGAATCAAATCAAAGTTTATTAGTCGCGTACCCAGATTTGCAGATGTTATCTCAGGTGTAGTGATATACTTGTGTTTTCTAGCTCCAACAATACCTAGCAATACAATAACAATACGCACATAATCCAAAAAGAAAGAAATTAAGAAATATCAGAATGAGCAATGTTCAGAGTTCGGAATATAAATGTACTGTATAGTGCCTTCAGAAAGTATTCACACCCCTTCATTTTTGTTTGTTTGTTGATAAAAAAAAAAAAATGTATTAATAGAAATGTAGAAAGATGAAATGTCTTTGAGTCGATAAGTATTCAACCCCTTTGTTATGGCCTAAATAAGTTCAGGAGTACAAATGTGCACACTGTATGCAATAATGGTGGTTAACATGATTTTTGAATGACTACCTCATCTCTGTACCCGTGTGGGTATATAATTATCTTTAAGGTCCCTCAATCGAGTAGTGAATTTCAAGCACAGATTCAACCACAAAGACCACAGAGGTTTTTCAATGCCTCGCGAAGAAGGGCACTGCTTGGTAAATGTGTACAAATAAAAGTATGGGGTATTGTATGTAGATGGGTGAGATTATATATATTTTTTTAATTCATGATGAATTCAGGCTGTAACACAACAAAATGTGGAATAAGTCAAGGGGTATGGAAGAAAAAAATGTATGCACTCACTAACTGTAAGTCGCTCTGGATAAGAGCGTCTGCTAAATGACTAAAATGTAAAATGTAAATGGGTATGAAAACTTTATAGACAGTATGGACAGTATATGACTAACTACTGTACAGTAGTTATATAGGATGAGCCATGACTAGAATATAGTCTATACATATAAAGTGGGTAAACATTATTAAAGTGACCAGTGTTCAATGACTCTATGTAAACAGGGCAGCAGTCTCTATGGGGCAGGGTAGAGTACCAGGTGGTAGCCGGCTAGTAACAGAAAGTAAAGTTCAGGGCAGGGTACTGGGCGGAGGCCGGCTAGTGGTGACTGTTTAGCAATCTGATGGCCTTGAGATAGAAGCTGTTTATCAGTCTCTCAGTCCCAGCTTTGATGCACCTGTACTGTCTCCGCCTTCTAGATGGTAGCAGGGTGAACAGGCCGTGGCTCGGGTGGCTGAGGTCCTTGATGATCTTCTTGGCCTTCCTGTGACACCGGGTGCTGTAGATGTCCTGGAGGGCAGGCAGTGTGCCCCCTCGGTGATGCGTTGGGCTGACCACACCACCCTCTGGAGAGCACTGCGGTTGTGGGCGGTGCAGTTGCCGTAACAGGCGGTGATACAGCGAAACAGAATGCTCTCGATGGTGCATCTGTTGAAGTTTGTGAGGGTCTTATTGGCCAAGCCGAATTTCTTCTTCGCCACGCTGTCTGTGTGGAGGGAACTTATCCGGTTGTTAGTGATGTGCACGATGAGGAACTTGAAGCTTTTGACCATCTTCTTGGCACCACTCCGCCAGGGCTCTCTAACTCCTCCCTGTAGTCTTAAGTTTCTGCCTATAGGTGGGGAGGAGGAGATATGCAGTGACGATGACCGTAGAAAATTATCTCGGGAGGTAATGCCTTTGAGGGTGAGGGAATTCCAGATTGGGAAAACAAAATTATTTGAGTTCCTGTACATCTTTCATTTTCCCGGAGAGTTCTTTCTTCCTGTCCGTACGATGGAATGAGAACCCCACTGGCTGAATGGATGGGGACAATAGAGTATGTTACAGTCCCTGATGTCTCTCTAGAAGGAGATCCTCGCCCTGAGCTCATCTAGTTTATTGTCCAAGGACTGAACGAGTAATGTACTCGGAAGCGGTGGATGGTATGCACGCCGCCCGTGTCTGATTGGATCCCCACTTCTCCCTCTTCTCTGGCGTCAGCGTTTTGGTGGTGCAGCCCCCCGGGATGAATAGAGCTGCCTCGGGAAGTTTAAACAAAGGATCCAGGTCAGGGAAGTCGAAATCCGGATCATATTTCTGGTGAGTGACCGCCGATCTAATATCCCAAAGTTATTTTTCGTCTGTAGGTAACAAAACAAGAAACATTCTGAGCAAATAATGTAGGAAATAACACACCGAAAAAACTACTGCAAAGTTGGCTAGGAGGTAGAAACAGGGCTACCGTTTCAGTCACAATGTGGAGATAGTCTACTAAACAGCTTGTAGTTGCTGTTGGTGGATGGGTCAGAGTACTGTTGGTGGGTCAGACAGACCCCCCCCCTCCCCGTTAACGAAAATGGTTCGCTCCTACAGACACTGAGTCCCGTGGCTGTGGCTTGCTATATAAAGCAGGCAGACAGGCATCGAGGCATTCAGTTACTGTTCGATTTAATGTTAGAATGGGCAAAACGAGTTAAGTGACTTTGATGCGTGGTGTTGTCATCGGTGCCAGCCGCGTCGGTTCCAGAATCTCAGAAATGCATCCTGGGAATTTCACGCATCACAGTGTCTAGGGGTTTTACAGAGAACGGTGTGACAAATAAGAAAAACATCCAGTCAGCGGCAGTCCTGTGGCGGACAACGGCTTGTTGATGAGAAGCAGTCCTGTGGCGGACAACGGCTTGTTGATGAGAAGTAGTCCTGTGGCGGACAACGGCTTGTTGATGAGAAGCAGTCCTGTGGCGGACAACGGCTTGTTGATGAGAAGCAGTCCTGTGGCGGACAACGGCCTGTTGATGAGAAGCAGTCCTGTGGCGGACAACGGCTTGTTGATGAGAAGCAGTCCTGTGGCGGACAACGGCTTGTTGATGAGAAGCAGTCCTGTGGCGGACAACGGCTTGTTGATGAGAAGCAGTCCTGTGGCGGACAACGGCTTGTTGATGAGAAGCAGTCCTGTGGCGGACAACGGCTTGTTGATGAGAAGCAGTCCTGTGGCGGACAACGGCTTGTTGATGAGAAGCAGTCCTGTGCGGACAACGGCTGCAGTCTGTGGCGACAGGCTTGTTGATGAGAAGCAGTCCTGTGGCGGACAACGGCTTGTTGATGAGAAGCAGTCCTGTGGCGGACAACGGCTTGTTGATGAGAAGCAGTCCTGTGGCGGACAACGGCTTGTTGATGAGAAGCAGTCCTGTGGGGGACAACGGCTTGTTGATGAGAAGCAGTCCTGTGGCGGACAACGGCTTGTTGATGAGAAGCAGTCCTGTGGCGGACAACGGCTTGTTGATGAGAAGCAGTCCTGTGGCGGACAACGGCTTGTTGATGAGAAGCAGTCCTGTGGCGGACAACGGCTTGTTGATGAGAAGTTGAAGGAAAATGGCAAGAATCATGCAAGCTAACCGGTCGGGCCACAAACAGGCAAATAACGGCGCAGTACAGCAGTGGTGTGCAGAACGGCATCTCGGAAACTCACAACTCGTCGGCCCTTGTCGCGAATGCGCTATTGCAGCAGAGGACCACTCCTTTCCACTAAAAACAAGAAGAAGCGGCTCCAGTGGGCACGCCATCACCAGCACTGGACAACTGAGGAGTGGAAAAACATCGCCTGGTCCAACGATTCCCAGTTCCTGTTGCTTCATGCTGATGGCAGAGTCAGGATTTGGCGTAAGCAGCATGAGTTCATGGCCCCATCCTGCCTGCTGTCAACGGTACAGGCTGGTGGCGGTGGTGAATTGGTGTGGGGAATGTTTTCCTGGAACAAGTTAGGTCCCTTGATACCATTTGAGCAACATTTCCATGCCCCAAAGAATTGGTTGGTGTTAGCAGAGACAGGACAGAGATAGTGAGGTAGGGTAGTGTACTAAACAGGTTGGTGTTAGTAGAGACAGGGCAGAGCTAGTGAGGTAGGGTAGTGTACTAAACAGGTTGGTGTTAGTAGAGACAGGGCAGAGCTAGTGAGGTAGGGTAGTGTACTAAACAGGTTGGTGTTAGTAGAGACAGGGCAGAGCTAGTGAGGTAGGGTAGTGTACTAAACAGGTTGGTGCCAGGACAGAGCTAGTGAGGTAGGGTAGTGTACTAAACAGGTTGGTGTTAGTAGAGACAGGGCAGAGATAGTGAGGTAGGGTAGTGTACTAAACAGGTTGGTGTTAGTAGAGACAGGGCAGAGATAGTGAGGTAGGGTAGTGTACTAAACAGGTTGGTGTTAGTAGAGACAGGGCAGAGATAGTGAGGTAGGGTAGTGTACTAAACAGGTTGGTGTTAGTAGGGACAGGGCAGAGCTAGTGAGGTAGGGTAGTGTACTAAACAGGTTGGTGTTAGTAGAGACAGGGCAGAGATAGTGAGGTAGGGTAGTGTACTAAACAGGTTGGTGCCAGGACAGAGCTAGTGAGGTAGGGTAGTGTACTAAACAGGTTGGTGTTAAGAGTCAGACAGACAGGTGTTGGCGCTGTATTGGTAGCAGTGAGGGGGTGTCATGCCAAATAGTGTCCCCCTGCCAAAAAGTCCCCCCCACACACCCTGCGTCACAATGGGATTCCATCAGCTGTTAGCGTCAATTGCCAGGACCATTGCTAGAACATTCCAAATTCTGCAGGGGCTACGTAATGAAATACATTGGAAATACAGTGCTATATCAGCTGTAAAATATTATGGGGAAAAGGTGAACTCCATGAATCAATCTTCTGGTCATCATGAGTGATCAGATTGTACCTGGGTCTACCATTAGAGGAGGCTGGTTTCAGACTAGAGGCCTATTCAGGGAAATGCATAAGGGGAAGGACCTGTATTAGCAGAGCACAGGAAACCCTGTGTTGCAGTGAGGTTATTTTAGCAATAACATATTGAATACCAATGTATGTGTGTAAATGAATTGATTTCTCGCTGAATTATTTGTCTTGTTCCATACCAGGCTGCCATGGTGTGGCCCTCTGTCAAACAACTTCCTCCCAGTCATACCAGTTACCATACCAGGCTTCCATGGTGTGGCCCTCTGTCAAACAACTTCCTCCCAGTCATACCAGTTACCATACCAGGCTGCCATGGTGTGGCCCTCTGTCAAACAACTTCCTCCCGGTCATACCAGTTACCATACCAGGCTGCCATGGTGTGGCCCTCTGTCAAACAACTTCCTCCCAGTCATACCAGTTACCATACCAGGCTGCCATTGTGTGGCCCTCTGTCAAACAGCTTCCTCCCAGTCATACCAGTTACCATACCAGGCTGCCATGGCGTGGCCCTCTGTCAAACAACTTCCTCCCAGTCATACCAGTTACCATACCAGGCTGCCATGGAGTGGCCCTCTGTCAAACAACTTCCTCCCAGTCATACCAGTTACCATACCAGGCTGCCATGGTGTGGCCCTCTGTCAAACAACTTCCTCCCGGTCATACCAGTTACCATACCAGGCTGCCATGGTGTGGCCCTCTGTCAAACAACTTCCTCCCGGTCATACCAGTTACCATACCAGGCTGCCATGGTGTGGCCCTCTGTCAAACAACTTCCTCCAAGTCATACCAGTTATTTGTTAGTGGATGACGTGTCGCGGTCATACCAGTTATTTGTTAGTGGATGACGTGTCGCGGTCATACCAGTTATTTGTTAGTGGAGAATGTGTCGCGGTCATACCAGTTATTTGTTAGTGGACGACGTGTCGCGGTCATACCAGTTATTTGTTAGTGGATGACGTGTCGCGGTCATACCAGTCATTTATTAGTGGACGATGTGTCGCGGTCATACCCTCGCCCCACAGTTTGGGAACCACTGTAGTAACCTGTTATACTGATGCCTTTATAGTTTATATTCTAACTGGTGTCATATAATGTCATTGTATTTCTATGTCTGTTATCCTGATATTAATGGCACTTTCTACTCAGCTCTCTCCTAGAGAAACCTTATGGATCAGTGGTACAGGCAGTAGCCTTCCTAGTGATCAACCCATAGCCCTGTGCATACTCAGCCTGTTATATACTGCTATTCCTCCAAGTCATCTACAAGTCAACCCGTTCACTGTGCCTTGCCATCAATGCGTTCTGACTGACGCACGGAGGCGAACACGCCCAAACCGAACCAGCAACCTATGAATAATACAGTCTTTCAGCCCTTACAGGCGAGGAACCACAGGTATTCTCCTCCAATCTGTTTTTTAAAGGAGGCGAAGAGAGAGGACTTATCCCTGAATCCCAGATCAACCCCTAGCCCTTACATTTGTGTAGACCTGAGAGGGTTGGATAGGTGGAAGCAATATGGGGACAATTCATCCTGGCTTGGATCTACCTGTAACCTGTGCGTTTTCTTTCTGCATCGTTCTATGCCTCTGTCTCTTTCCCTTTTACTCTGCTCCTGTTCTTCAGGATCTAGGCCTATTGCCCCTCAGGAGACTGAAAAGATTTGGCATGGGGTCCTCAGATCCTCAAAATGTTATACAGCTGCACCATCGAGAGCATCCTGACTGGTTGCATCACCGCCTGGTATGGCAACTGCTTGGCCTTCGACCGCAAGGCACTACAGAGGGTAGTGAGTACGGCCCAGAACATCACTGGGGCCAAGCTTCCTGCCATCCAGGACCTCTATACCAGGCGGTGTCAGAGGAAGGCCCTAAAAATTGTCAAAGACTCCAACCACCCTAGTCATAGACTGTTCTCTCTGCTACCTCACGGCAAGCGGTACCGGAGCGACAAGTCTAGGTCCAAAAAGGCTTCTCAACAGCTTCTACCCCCAAGCCATAAGACTCCTGAACAGCTAATCATGGCTACCCGGACTATTTGCATTTGCACCTCTGGCTGCCTGCGGAGGGAAAGTGACTGGCAGAACCACCTGTATTGTATTGTTTGTGTGTTGATGTTATTAGCCTATACTCATGTATTTCAGTATATACAGTGGGGAGAACAAGTATTTGATACACTGCCGATTTTGCAGGTTTTCCTACTTCCAAAGCATGTAGAGGTCTGTCATTTTTATCATAGGTACACTTCAACTGTGAGAGACGGAATCTAAAACAAAAATCCAGAAAATCACATTGTATGATTTTTAAGTAATTAATTTGCATTTTGTATTTGATCACCTACCAACCAGTAAGAATTCCGGCTCTCACAGACCTGTTCGTTTTTCTTTAAGAAGCCCTCCTGTTCTCCACTCATTACCTGTATTAACTGTACCTGTTTGAACTCGTTACCTGTATAAAAGACACCTGTCCACACACTCAATCAAACAGACTCCAACCTCTCCACAATGGCCAAGACCAGAGAGCGGTGTAAGGACATCAGGGATAAAATTGTAGACTTGCACAAGGCTGGGATGGGCTACAGGACAATAGGCAAGCAGCTTGGTGAGAAGGCAACAACTGTTGGTGCAATTATTAGAAAATGGAAGAAGTTCAAGATGACGGTCAATCACCCTCGGTCTGGGACTCCATGCAAGATCTCACCTCGTGGGGCATCAATGATCATGAGGAAGGTGAGGGATCAGCCCAGAACTACACGGCAGGACCTGGTCAATGACCTGAAGAGAGCTGGGACCACAGTCTCAAAGAAAACCATTAATAACACACTACGCCGTCATGGATTAAAATCCTGCAGCGCACGCAAGGTCCCCCTGCTCAAGCCAGCGCATGTCCAGGCCCGTCTGAAGTTTGCCAATGACCATCTGGATGATCCAGAGGAGGATTGGGAGAAGGTCATGTGGTCTGATGAGACAAAAATATAGCTTTTTGGTCTAAACTCCACTCGCCGTGTTTGGAGGAAGAAGAAGGATGAGTACAACCCCAAGAACACCATCCCAACCGTGAAGCATGGAGGTGGAAACAACATTCTTTGGGGATGCTTTTCTGCAAAGGGGACAGGACGACTACACCGTATTGAGGGGAGGATGGATGGGGCCATGTATCGCGAGATCTTGGCCAACAACCTCCTTCCCTCAGTAAGAGCATTGAAGATGGGTCGTGGCTGGGTCTTCCAGCATGACAACGACCCGAAACACACAGCCAGGGCAACTAAGGAGTGGCTCCGTAAGAAGCATCTCAAGGTCCTGGAGTGGCCTAGCCAGTCTCCAGACCTGAACCCAATAGAAAATATTTTGAGGGAGCTGAAAGTCTGTATTGCCCAGCGACAGCCCCGAAACCTGAAGGATCTGGAGAAGTTCTGTATGGATGAGTGGGCCAAAATCCCTGCTGCAGTGTGTGTAAACCTGGTCAAGACCTACAGGAAACGTATGATCTCTGTAATTGCAAACAAAGGTTTCTGTACCAAATATTAAGTTCTGCTTTTCTGATGTATCAAATACTTATGTCATGCAATAAAATGCAAATTAATTACTTAAAAATCATACAATGTGATTTTCTGGATTTTTGTTTTAGATTCCGTCTCTCACAGTTGAAGTGTACCTATGATAAAGATTACAGACCTCTACATGCTTTGTAAGTAGGAAAACCTGCAAAATCGGCAGTGTATCAAATACTTGTTCTCCCCACTGTAACTGCTATATGGGTATATTAAATAGAAATCAACAAGTTCATGACACACCTGTTGCACAAAAAACTACTTTTTCATATTTCAATCTTAAATAGTCAGTTTTTTATTTTTTATTTTATTAATTAATTGTTGTAAATCCTTTTTTGGTAATTCGTGAGTTCAACATTATTCAATTGTCTGTCGTGTCCCGCATATATATTCAACCACAAGTGTACTGCTGTATTACTGAGCTATGGCATGTGGTGAAGGAAGGGAGCTAGGGAAAAATAATCCTAATAGGACTAATAGCATACTTTAGTAAGATAAGATAAGACAAGACAAGCTCAAAATAAAAAACATGCCAGCCAGAGGAGCCAGTGTATGAATTGAACTGACTTGCACATTTAATGAAGTGCTAATAGCTTCATGGGAGCTCACTTTTGCGATCTGAAAGGTGAGTTAACGTGCAGTTTACACGTTTTCTTTGCTATTCCCTTACAAAAAAAATGTGACAGTTTGAAATGACAGTTTTGAAACTGCAGTAAAAGGAAAGGGCTCTTACTTCTTAACTGGCTGAGGTAACGACAGGCTGAGGTAACGACAGGCTGAGGTAACGACAGGCTGAGGTAACGACAGGCTGAGGTAACGACAGGCTGAGGTAACGACAGGCTGAGGTAACAACAGTAAGACTCTTAACTTACTTCTTAACCGTCCTTTACCCGAGTTACCTTCTCCCCTCTCCTCCAAGCAGCTAAGCATCTCCTTCTATTAGCTTGTATTATTAATCACAACTGAGAGCCCAGGGTGGGTCTGATGTCACTAGTTGGTTACTAGCTGCTACTATTACCTGCTTGACTGACTGGTCGAGTACTGGCTCAGTCTACCTGTCTGGTTGACATACTTTGTGGCTATGGGTGTACATATGGTTCAGACAGGTATTACCTAGCAGAAGGGCCCTGGTCAAAAGGTATATAGGGAATAGGGTGCCATTTGGGACTCATCCTATTTATTTTTCTGTGTCAGGCAACTCACAGGCTATGCTGAGGTAACGACAGGCTGAGGTAAACGACAGGTTGAGGTAACGACAGGCTGAGGTAACAAGAGGCTGAGGTAACGACAGGCTGAGGTAAACGACAGGCTGAGGTAACAAGAGGCTGAGGTAACGACAGGCTGAGGTAACAAGAGGCTGAGGTAACGACAGGCCGAGGTAACGACAGGCTGAGGTAACGACAGGCTGAGGTAACGACAGGCTGAGGTAACGACAGGCTGAGGTAACAAGAGGCTGAGGTAACGACAGGCTGAGGTAAACGACAGGCTGAGGTAACAAGAGGCTGAGGTAACGACAGGCTGAGGTAACAAGAGGCTGAGGTAACGACAGGCTGAGGTAACAAGAGGCTGAGGTAACGACAGGCTGAGGTAAACGACAGGCTGAGGTAAACGACAGGCTGAGGTAAACGACAGGCTGACAATAATAGCCACTAAAAGTGCAAGAGAAACAGAGAAACAGAGACATGAATGTATCTCTCTAAGTGCCTGCTTCCGTCTGTATCAAGACAACAAGACACAGACTGTGAGGATATTAATAGCCATTAAAAAGTGCCAGAGGAGCAACAAGGGGCATGAGAGGCTCTGGAGCTTATCTAGATGCAGATCACCAAGACGATTAACGCACTCTACAGATTATAATACCATAGGAGATTACACGAACAATAACGTACATCCCAAATGGCACCCTGTTCCCTATATAGTGCACTACTTTCAAATCAGAGCCCATAGGGGAAATAGGGGTCCATTTGGGACGCAACCAAAGATCTGCTACACTAACCAGGTCCCAAGTCTAATGTCACACAATGTGTTGTATTCCAATGATCAGGATTCAGTTTTAAAATAAACCTGCGTTAAATGTAATAATTGATCTTGGTTTATATAGTGATTTTCAATATGCTCATATCGCTTACATCGTGTGTGGGTGGGGGGGGGGCTTTACTATTTACAGTCCCTGTATGTAGGTTAGAGTGTTCTCTTCTCAATCACATCTCAAATGTTCTTAATCTCCTCTCAATGCATCACCTTCAACATACGTTGGAGTGGACAAAACATTATTTCCATGACATAGACTGACCAGGTGAATCCAGGTGAAAGCTATGATCCCTTGATGATGTCACTTGTTAAATCCACTTCAATCAGTGTAGATGAAAGGGAGGAGATGGGTTAAAGAAGGACTTTTAAGCCTTGAGACAATCGAGACATGGATTGTGTGTGTGTGCCATTCAGAGGGTGAATGGGCAAGACAAAATATTTAAGTGCCTTTGAACGGGGGTATGGTAGTAGGTACCAGGCGCACCGGCTTCAGTGTGTCAAGAACAGCAACGCTGCTGGGTTTTTCAACACTGCTGGGTGCAACTCAATATTATGAAGGTGTTCCTAATGTTTTGTGCACCATTCCCTATATAGCGCACTACCTTTGACCAGAACCCTTTGTACTATAAAGGAAATAGGGTGTGATTTGGGCCGAAGCCCATGAAAAATAAGTAAATGAGGCCTAGGAGACTATAGGAGAGTGACTAGGTAGTGTTTAATTCAACGAGGCTGAATAACACTTCCTCTTTCCTCTCTTATCTCTCCAGCCATCTTCTCTCCCTCTCTCTCTCATTGTTCCGGACAGCCAGGTGCTGGCACCAGACCAGGTTTCAGGGTGGGAGGGAGGGAGGGAGGGAGGGAGGAGGGGAGGAGAGAGACAGGGAGGAGGGGAGGAGAGAGAGAGGGGAGGGAGGGAGGAGGGGAAGAGAGAGACAGGGAGGGAATGCTGAAGCGTGTCTGTCTTCGGTTGCAACACTCACTACAGAGTTCCAAACAGCCTCTGGAAGCAACGTCAGCACAAGAACTGTTCGTCGGGAGCTTCGTGAAATGGGTTTCCATGGCCGAGCAGCCGCACACAAGCCTAAGATCACCATGCGCAAAGCCAAGCGTCGGCTGGAGTGGTGTAAAGCTCGCCGCCATTGGACTCCGGCGCAGTGGAAACGTGTTCTCTGGAGTGATGAATCACGCTTCACCATCTGGCAGTCCGACAGACAAATCTGTGTTATTAGTTTTTTTATGCATGAGTACGATGGCTCACTGTTCGTTGTTGGCATTTCCTGTCTAAGTAATCATTAAAATAATTGGCAACATCAAATGGTTTTGTAATGAATAAACCATCTGATTCGATGAAAGATGGAGTTGAATTTGTCTTTCTGCCCATAATTTCATTTAAAGTACTCCAAAGTTTTTGTACATCATTCTTTATATCATTGATATTGGCTTCATAATACAGTTTCTTCTTCTTTTTATTGAGTTTAGTCACATCATTTCTCAATTTGCAGTAAGTCAGCCAGTCAGATGGCAACAGTTTGGGAAAGGCCCTTTCTTGTTTCAGCATGACAATGCCTCCATGCACAAAGCGAGGTCCATACAGAAATGGTTTGTTGAGATCGGTGTGGAAGAACTTGGCTGGCCTGCACAGAGCCCTGACCTCAACCCTATCGAACACCTTTGGGATGAATTGGTATGCCGACTGCGAGCCAGGCCTAATCGCCCAACATCAGTGCTCAACCTCCCTAGTGCTCTTGTGGCTGAATGGAAGCAAGTCCCCACAGCAATGTTCCAACATTTAGTGGAAAGCCTTCCCAGAAGAGTGGAGGCTGTTATAGCAGCAAAGGGGGGACCAACTCCACATTAATGCCCATGATTTTGGAATGAGATGTTCGACTAGCAGGTGTCCACATACTTTTGGCCATGTAGTGTATGTGCAGGTGAAGTCTGAAGTTTACATACACTTAGGTTGGAGTCATTAAAACTTGTTTTTCAACCACTCCACAAATGTCTTGTTAACAAACTATAGTTTTGGCAAGTCGGTTTGGACATCTACTTTGTGCATGACACAAGTAATTTTTCCAACAATTGTTTACAGACAGATTATTTCACTTATTTTTACATTTTAGTCATTTAGCAGACGCTCTTATCCAGGGCGACTTACAGTTAGTGAGTGCATACATTTTTCATACTTATAATTCACTCTATCACAATTCCAGTGGGTCAGAAGTTTACATACACTAAGTTGACTGTGCCTTTAAACAGCTTGGAAAATTCCAGAAAATGATGTCATGGCTTTAGAAGCTTCTGATAGGCTAATTGACATCAATTGAGTCAATTGGAGGTGTACCTGTGGATGTATTTCAAGGCCTACCTTCAAACTCAGAGCCTCCTTGCTTGACATCATGGGAAAATAAAAACAAATCAGCCAAGACCTCAGAAAAACAATTGTAGACCTCCACAAGTCTGGTTCATCCTTGGGAGCAATTTCCAAACGCCTGAAGGTACCACGTTCATCTGTACAAACAATAGTACGCAAGTATAAACACCATGGGACCACGCAGCCGTCATACCGCTCAGGAAGGAGATGTGTTCTGTCTCCTAGAGATGAACGTACTTTGGTGCAAAAAGTGCAAATCAATCCCAGAACAACAGCAAAGGACCTTGTGAAGATGCTGGAGGAAACCGGTACAAAATTATCTATATCCACAGTAAAACGAGTCCTATATCGACATAACCTGAAAGGCCGCTCTGCAAGGAAGAAGCCACTGCTCCAAAACCGCCATAAAAAAGCCAGACTACGGTTTGCAACTGCACATGGGGACAAAGATCATACATTTTGGAGAAATGTCCTCTGGTCTGATGAAACAAAAATAGAACTGTTTGGCCATAATGACCATCGTTATGTTTGGAGGAAAAAGGGGAAAGCTTGCAAACTGAAGAACACCATCCCAACCGTGAAGCACGGGGGTGGCAGCATCATGCTGTGGGGGTGCTTTGCTGCAGGAGGGACTGGTGCACTTCACAAAATAGATGGCATCATGAGGAAGGAAAATTATGTGGATATATTGAAGCAACATCTCAAGACATCAGTCAGGAAGTTAAAGCTTGGTCGCAAATGGGTCTTCCAAATGGACAACGACCCCAAGCATCCTTCCAAAGTTGTGGCAAAATGGCTTAAGGACAACAAAGTCAATGTATTGGAGTGGCCATCACAAAGCCCTGACCTCAATCCTATAGAACATTTGTGGGCAGAACTGAAAAAGCGTGTGCGAGCAAGGAGGCCTACAAACCTGACTCAGTTACACCAGCTCTGTCAGGAGGAATGGGCCAAAATTCACCCAACTTATTGTGGGAAGCTTGTGGAAGGCTACCCGAAACGTTTGACCCAAGTTAAACAATTTAAAGGCAATGCTACCAAATACTAATTGACTGTATGTAAACTTCTGACCCACTGGGAATGTGATGAAAGGAAATCAAAGCTGAAATAAATAATTCTCTCTACTATTATTCTGACATTTCACATTCTTAAAATAAAGTGTTGATCCTAACTGACCTAAGACAGTGAATTTTTTACTAGGATTAAATGTCAGGAATTGTAAAAAACTGAGTTGAAATGTATTTGGCTAAGTTGTATGTAAACTTCCGACTTCAACTGTACGTGATGGGATGCATAGACATTATGGATAGTATATGGATAGAATATGTAGTATATCTGAAGAATACGTGGATAGAACAGTATATGTACAGCAATAGTTAAATACGACGGCCTTGACTAGAATACAGTGTATATACATATGAGATGAGTAAAGCAGTATGTAAACATTATTAAAGTGGCCAGTGATTCCATGTCAATGTTCATCGGGCAGCAGCCTCTAAGGTGCAGGGTAGAGTAACCGGGTGGTAGCCGGCTAGTGACAGAGAGAGAGAGAGAACCATGAGAAAACACATTTTGATCAGTCATGGAAACAAAAGTGCTGAAAATAAATACCGTATTCCGGCTCTAAAAAGAAGATGGAGAACAAGCTATGAAGGAAAACTCGAGTTTTGGTGCAGGTACAGCAAACTAGCACAAAATAATATTGCGATATTGTCAAAACGATACGATACGAGCGTCAAAAATAATATCCCGATATGTAACTGTATGGATTTTTTTTCCCCCCATCACTAATCTTCACCTCAGATCAGACATAAAACATTATGGTAGTATATAAACTGGCTTCCAATGATATGTCGTAACAACCCAATTTACCCGCTGGGTAGTTTACAAAAAGACATTGAGGAAAGGGGACTGCATAAAATATTGTGGGTGTGGCCAACACTGATTTTACCATGAAGGCCTGATACAAGTCCTGGACCAGTGGGCCCCATTTACAGAACTTCACTTTGGTTAAGTCCCAAATGGCACCCTATTCCCTATATAGTGCACTACTTTTGACCAGGGGCCCATAGCCAAATGGCACCCTATTCCCTATATAGTGCACTACTTTTGACCAGGGGCCCATAGCTAAATGGCACCCTATTCCCTATATAGTGCACAACTTTTGACCAGGGGCCCATAGCCAAATGGCACCCTATTCCCTATATAGTGCACTACTTTTGACCAGGGGCCCATAGCCAAATGTCACCCTATTCCCTATATAGTGCACTACTTTTGACCAGGGGCCCATAGCCAAATGGCACCCTATTCCCTATATAGTGCACTACTTTTGACCAGGGGCCCATAGCCAAATGGCACCCTATTCCCTATATAGTGCACTACTTTTGACCAGGGGCCAATAGCCAAATGGCACCCTATTCCCTATATAGTGCACTACTTTTGAACAGGGGCCATAGCCAAATGGCACCCTATTCCCTATATAGTGCACTACTTTTGACCAGACCCCATAGCCAAATGGCACCCTATTCCCTATATAGTGCACTACTTTTGACCAGGGGCCATAGCCAAATGGCACCCTATTCCCTATATAGTGCACTACTTTTGACCAGGGGCCATAGCCAAATGGCACCCTATTCCCTATATAGTGCACTACTTTTGAACAGGGGCCATAGCCAATGTCACCTCTGGACTGTCTGTTACTTGACTGAAAAGCTCCAGATCTTGTATAAGCAGATATCTATCTACATATATAAGCACTAAGCCAGTAACTCAATATTAATATCCTGATACAGCACATCATTAAATGATCAACATCAATCATCATTAAAAATTGTCAATAAAATGTAATGGATGGTCATCAGACTATAAATAAGCTAGAACGCTTCCTAAACCCTAACCCTGAATCAACATTATATAACTTCATTTAGCCTCTGACCCTAACCCTAACTCAACATTATATAACTTAATTTAGCCTCTGACCTAAATCCTAACCCTAAATCAACATTGTATAACTTCGTATAACCTCTGATTTAGAAGAGATTAAAACTGTGATTAGACATTACAACCTACCGGAATCATCTTTTATGATCTTTGCCCATATTCATAAAGCGCCTTGGAGTAGGATTAGTTTTATTTATGTAATCCTTATTTTACCAGGTAAGTTGACGGAGAACACATTCTCATTTACAGCAACAACCTGGGGAATAGTTACAGGGGAGAGGAGGGGGGTGGGGGGTGAATGAGCCAATTGGAAGCTGGGGATGATTAGGTGGCCGTGATGGTATGAGGGCCAGATTGGGAATTTATCCATAACTTCATATAGCCTGGGGCCATTTTAAATAATTGTTTTAAGATGCCCTAGATAAGCAGGCTACATTTTTTAAAAATGAGGAAATCCCCTGATTTTAAGGTGGTAGTAGGTGACATAGTAGTCGCAGCATAAGACTGTTAATCATCTTGGATGTGTGCTAGATAAACATCTGACAAGGGAGAGCATGGCACAAAACGTTATCTCCAAAGTGAACCATAAAATTAGGTTTCTGGCAAGAACCTCCAAATATCTGGATAAGAATACAATGGAGAGGCATTGGCAGGGGCTCTTGTTCAATGGCACTTTGACTATGCATGCTCTTCCTGGTTCAATAGTGCCTCCAAGATAATAAAAAAATAGATGGCAGACATCTCAGAACAAAATAGTCAGGATGAGTCTTAAACTTCCAGCACTTACGCATCTTGGCCATTCCCACTTTGAAAGCTTCAGATGGCTCAAAGTGGAGGAGAGAGTCTCTCAGATTAAATTGTGTTTTGTACGTAAGATTGTCCACTGTATGGTCCCCAGGTACCTATGTACAGTGAGGGAAAAAAAGTATTTGATCCCCTGCTGATTTTGTACGTTTGCCCACTGACAAAGAAATGATCAGTCTATAATTTTAATGGTAGGTTTATTTGAACAGTGAGAGACAGAATAACAACAACAAAAAATCCAGAAAAACGCATGTCAAAAATGTTATAAATTGATTTGCATTTTAATGAGGGAAATAAGTATTTGACCCCTCTGCAAAACATAACTTAGTACTTGGTGGCAAAACCCTTGTTGGCAATCACAGAGGTCAGACGTTTCATGTAGTTGGCCACCAGGTTTGCACACATCTCAGGAGGGATTTTGTCCCACTCCTCTTTGCAGATCTTCTCCAAGTCATTAAGGTTTTGAGGCTGACGTTTTTCGATGGGATTAAGGTCTGGAGACTCGCTAAGCCACTCCAGGACCTTAATGTGCTTCTTCTTGAGCCACTCCTTTGTTGCCTTGGCCGTGTGTTTTGGGTCATTGTCATGCTGGAATACCCATCCACGACCCATTTTCAATGCCCTGGCTGAGGTTCTCACCCAAGATTTGACGGTACATGGTCCCGTCCATCGTCCCTTTGATGCGGTGAAGTTGTCCTGTCCCCTTAGCAGAAAAACACCCCCAAAGCATAATGTTTCCACCTCCATGTTTGACGGTGGGGATGGTGTTCTTGGAGTCATAGGCAGCATTCCTCCTCCTCCAAACACGGCGAGTTGAGTTGATGCCAAAGAGCTCCATTTTTGTCATCTGACCACAACATTTTCACCCAGTTCTCCTCTGAATCATTCAGATGTTCATTGGCAAACTTCAGACGGGCATGTATATGTGCTTTCTTGAGCAGGGGGACCTTGCGGGCGCTGCAGGATTTCAGTCCTTCACGGCGTAGTGTGTTACCAATTGTTTTCTTGGTGACTATAGTCCCAGCTGCCTTGAGATCATTGACAAGATCCTCCCGTGTAGTTCTGGGCTGATTCCTCACCGTTCTCATGATCATTGCAACTCCACGAGGTGAGATCTTGCATGGAGCCCCAGGCCGAGGGAGATTGACAGTTCTTTTGTGTTTCTTCCATTTGCGAATAATCGCACCAACTGTTGTCACCTTCTCACCAAGCTGCTTGGCGATGGTCTTGTAGCCCATTCCAGCCTTGTGTAGGTCTACAATCTTGTCCCTGACATCCTTGGAGAGCTCTTTGGTCTTGGCCATGGTGGAGAGTTTGGAATCTGATTGATTTGATTGCTTCTGTGGACAGGCGTCTTTTATACAGGTAACAAACTGAGATTAGGAGCACTCCCTTTAAGAGTGTGCTCCTAATCTCAGCTCGTTACCTGTATAAAAGACACCTGGGAGCCAGAAATCTTTCTGATTGAGAGGGGGTCAAATACTTATTTCCCTCATTAAAATGCAAATAAATTTATAACATTTTCGACATGCGTTTTTCTGGATTTTTTTGTTGTTATTCTGTCTCTCACTGTTCAAATAAACCTACCATTAAAATTATAGAATGATCATTTCTTTGTCAGTGGGCAAACGTACAAAATCAGCAGGGGATCAAATACTTTCTTCCCTCACTGTAACTACTTTAACTTGGTACCATAATTATTCCACTAGAAGAGTGAAACTGACGCTGTTCCTTTTAGATTTAAAAAAAAAACTAAAAAACGTTTTTATACTCGGCTGCCATTCTTTGAAACTCATAACTTCCATAGGTAGTTTTGAAAAAATTGCTAAATAATAGCATGTCGCAAAAGTGAGTGGTAAGATTATAGTACGTGGCTGAGAAGGTAATGCCCGGGAGAGCATATGGTCTGCCTTTTGGTGCCTGATGTTTGTTATATTGGGATCGTCTTGTATGTATTAGGGATTGATTGTTTTATATATTAAGGGTATGTGAGACAAGGGAGATGTACCTGTCCATAGTTGTTTATGAGGAAAGGGAATTGTACTAATTATCTCATGTTATGTAACAAACAACCATTTTTGTCATTGTTTGTTGCCGCTACAATTAACCCCTAACCTTGTTGCCATACCCCATACCCCGTACCCCATACCCCATACCCCGTACCACATACCCCGTACCACATACCCCGTACCCCGTACCCCGTACCCCATACCCCATACCCCATACCCCGTACCCCATACCCCATACCCCGTACCCCATACCCCCTTCCCTCTTCAAAAGGAAACAAGCTGTTAAGCTTTATTGTGTTATCCTGATTTTCATAAATTGTAGGTGGAGGCGTCACC
The DNA here is from genome assembly GCF_020615455.1 of Coregonus clupeaformis. Classification (NCBI taxonomy): domain Eukaryota; kingdom Metazoa; phylum Chordata; class Actinopteri; order Salmoniformes; family Salmonidae; genus Coregonus; species Coregonus clupeaformis. The sequence continues at coordinate 47,540,035 of NC_059217.1, forward strand.
GGCTGGAGCGCCCGTATGTATTTTTAAAAAATGGTTTAATAAATTATATCAATCAATCAATCAATCAAGCCTCTGACCTAAACCCTGACCTAAGTTATGTACTGAACTAAATGACTATCGCCCCGTAGCACTCACTTCTGTCATCATGAAGTGCTTTGAGAGACTAGTCAAGGGTCATATCACCTCCACCTTACCTGTCATCCACTTCAATTTGCTTACCGCCCCAATAGATCCACTGATGATGCAATCGACATCACACTGCACACTGACCTATCCCATCTGGACAAGAGGAATACCTATGTAAGAATGCTGTTCATTGACTATAGCTCAGCATTCAACACCATAGTACCCTCCAAGCTCATCATTAAGCTCGAGGCCCTGGGTCTGAACCCCGCCCTGTGCAACTGGGTCCAGGACTTCCTGACGGGCCGCCCCCAGGTGGTAAAGGTAGGAAACAACACCTCCACTTCACTGATCCTCAACACAGGGGCCCCACAAGGGTGCGTGCTCAGCCCCCTCCTGTACTCCCTGTTCACCCATGACTGCGTGGCCAAGCACGCCTCCAACTCAATCATCAAGTTTGCAGACGACACAACAGTAGTAGGCTTGATTACCAACAATGATGAGACCGCCTACAGGGAGGAGGTGAGGGCTCTAGGAGTGTGGTGCCAGGAAAATAACCTCTCACTCAACGTCAACAAAACAAAGGAGATGATCGTGGACTTCAGGAAACAGCAGAGGGTGCACCCCCCTATCCACATCGACGGTACCGCAGTGGAGAAGGTGGAAAGCTTCAAGTTCCTCAGTGTACACATCACTGAAAAACTGAAATGGTCCACCCACGCAGACAGTGTGGTGAAGAAGGCGCAACAGCGCCTCTTCAACCTCAGGAGGCTGAAGAAATTTGGCTTGGCACCTAAAACCCTAACAAACTTTAACAGATGCACAATTGAGAGCATCCTATTGGGCTGTATCACCGCCTGGTACGGCGACTGCAGGGCTCTCCAGAGTGTGGTGAGGTCTACCGAACGCATTACCGGGGGCAAACTACCAGCCCTCCAGGACACCTACAGCACCCGATGTCACAGGAAGGCCAAAAAGATCATCAAGGACAACAACCACCCGAGCCACTGCCTGTTCACCCCTCTATCATCCAGAAGGTGAGGTCAGTACAGGTGCATCAAAGCTGGGACCGAGAGACTGAAAACAGCTTCTATCTGAAGGCCATCAGACTGTTGAATAGCCATCACTAGCACATTAGAGGCTGCTGCCTATATACATATTAGAAATCACTGGCCATTTTAATAAATGGAACACTAGTCACTTTAATAATGTTTACATATCTTACATTACTCATCTCATATGTATATACTGTATTGTATACTATTCTACTGTATCTTAGTCCATGCCGCTCTGACATTGCTGTGCATTGCATATATTTATTTATATATTCTTGATTCCATTGCTTTACTTAGATTTGTGTGTATTGGGTATATGTTGTGAAATTGTTAGAAATTACTTGTTAGATATTACTGCACTGTCGGAGCTAGAAACACAAGCATTTGCTAAACACGTGTATTTGACCAATCAAATTTTATTTGATTTGATTTGATTTAACCTTAACCCTGAATCAACATTATATAACTTCATTTAGCCTCTGACCTAGAAGAGATCAAGACTTTGACCTATCAACCAGCCACTGTGATTAGACATTACAACCTACCGGAATCATCTTTTATGATCTTTGCCCATATTCATAAAGCGTCTTGGAGCAGGAGTTTTTATTTCAACCCATACTTTACCAGGTAAGTTGACTGAGAACGCATTCTCATTTACAGCAACAACCTGGGGAATAGTTACAGGGGAGAGGAAGGGGGGATGAATGAGCCAATTGGAAGCTGGGGATGATTAGGTGGCCGTGATGGTATGAGGGCCAGAATAGGGAATTTAGCCAGGACACCGGGGTTAACACCACTACTCTTACGATAAGTGCCATGGGATCTTTAGTGACCACGAAGAGTCAGGACACCCTTTTAAATGTCCTATCCGAAAGACGGCACCCTACACAGGGAAATGTCCCCAATCACTGCCCTGGGGCACTGGGGATATGTTTTTAGACCAGAGGAAACAGTGCCTCCTACTGGCCCTCCAACACCACTTCCAGCAGCATCTATACGCCAGCTACTCTGTTGCAAGCTGAGCAAAGTAATACCAGGGGTGTATTCATTACGCCGATTCTGTTGCAAAACATTTCTTAAAATGGGGAGGGACCAATAGAAACTCCAATTTTAGTTGCAACTATTTGGACTAATGATTACACACAAGTCTGGCCAGTCAAATGACGCTAACGTTGGCTAGCTAGCCGTATTTGTATATTTTATACTATTTTATCATATTTTTTTACACAGATTACTTCTGTCATTAGTAAAAAAAATTAACTAAACTGAATCTGCGGGAATTCTTTATATTTTCTGCGTAAAGCTTTTTTTTTATGTATGTGTACATCATGCAGTTAAAATAAAGGTCACCTGTTAAACCGACAATACACCCACTTACTTTAGATTTAGAATATTTATTAAACTTTTCTTTCAGTACAAACAGTGTAAACGGATATGAAAACAGTACATTAACAAATAAATGAATGAATAAATAGAAGATATAAATAGTGTCATAAAGTGTCTTGAATTAGATACTTTTTTTGAGTGAGGGTGAGAGAGAAGATTTTGTGGGAAGAGTCAGCTCTTTTCTGCCAGGAGGACATTGGCCAATCTGCTCATCGAATGTCTCATTCCAAAATCATGGGCATTAATATGGAGTTGGCCCCCCTTTGCTGCTATAACAGCCTCCACTCTTCTGGGAAGGCTTTCCACTAGATGTTGGAACATTGCTGCGGGGACTTGCTTCCATTCAGCCACAAGAGCATTAGTGAGGTCGGGCACTGATGTTGGGCGATTAGGCCTGGCTCGCAGTCGGCGTTCCAATTCATCCCAAAGGTGTTCGATGGGGTTGAGGTTAGGGCTCTGTGCAGGCCAGTCAAGTTCTTCCACACCGATCTCAACAAACCATTTCTATATGGACCTTGCATTGTGCACGGGGGCATTGTCATGCTGAAACAGGAAAGGGCCTTCCCCAAACTGTTACCACAAAGTTGGATGCACAGAATCGTCTAGAATGTCATTGTATGCTGTAGCGTTAAGATTTCCCTTCACTGGAACTAAGGGGCCTAGCCCGAACCATGAAAAACAGTCCCAGACCATTATTCCTCCTCCACTAAACTTTACAGTTGGCACTATGTATTCGGGCAGGTAGAGATCTCCTGGCATCTGCCAAACCGAGATTCGTCAGTCGGACTGCCAGATGGTGAAGCGTGATTCATCACTCCAGAGAACACGTTTCCATTGCTCCAGAGTCCAATGGCGGTGAGTTTTACACCAATCCAGCCAACGCTTGGCTTTGCGCATGGTGATGTTAGGCTTGTGTGCGGCTGCTCGGCCATGGAAACCCATTTCATGAAGCTCCCGACGAACAGTTCTTGTGCTGACATTGATTCCAGAGGCAGTTTGGAACTCGGTAATGAGTGTTGCAACCGAGGACAGACGATTTTTACACACCTACGCGCTTCAGCACTCAGCAGTCCCGTTCTGTGAGCTTGTGTGGCCTACCACTTCGCGGCTGAGCCGTTGTTGCTCCTAGACGTTTCCACTTCACCATAGCAGCACTTACAGTTGACCGGGGCAGCTCTAGCAGGGCAGAAATTTGATGAACTGACTGGTTGGAAAGACCGTCATCCTACGACGGTGCCACATTGAAAGTCACTGAGCTCTTCACTACGGGCCATTCTACTGCCCATGTTTGTCTATGGAGATTGCATGGCTGTGTGCTCAATTTTTATATACCTGTCAGCAACGGGTGTGGCTGAAATAGCCAAATCCACTAATTTGAAGGGTTGTCCACATACTTTTGGTCATGTAGTATACATATTTAAAATTCAAAACAATAATGAATTAATGTAGCCTATACAACTCAGACCTTAAACTTGAATTCCATAACATATAATGTTTTTTGTATGTATAAACTAAGATCCAAGAATTTCACTCATAAAATAAATCTTACACTATAATACCCTGAGCACTTATATCTGAATTTCAATCACTTGAGTCACTAGAGTTTGAAGAGCCAATCAGAAAAACAAACTAGACCTAAAGAGGTGTAGACAGGAATGTAACCGGGCCAACATCATTCCCTAAATACCTGTTCAGAACAATACATTTCTGCCTAGAACATTCCATAACTTTGCAACCTGTTGAAGGCTCACCTCCCTACAATATACAATACACTCTAAGCGTATGATGTAAGTATGACCTACAGTAATTCAGAGAGAGAGAGAGAGAGAGAGAGAGACAGAGAGACAGTGATAGAGAGAGACAGAGAGAGAGAGAGAGAGAGAGAGAGAGAGAGAGAGAGAGAGAGAGAGAGAGAGAGAGAGAGACAGAGAGAGAGACGAGAGAGAAGGAGACAGAGAGACAGTGATAGAGAGAGAGAGAGAGAGAGAGAGAGAGAGAGAGAGAGAGAGACAGAGACATAGAGAGAGAGACGTGGTGGGGAGCCACAAGTAAAGAGAAGCAATGCGAGCCAGAGTTGGAGTCAGATCCTTCCTCTCCTTCCTGAACCCTTCCTCTCCTTCCTCTCCTTCCTGGACCCTTCCTCTCCTTCCTGGACCCTTCCTCTCCTTCCTGGACCCTTCCACTCCTTCCTGGACCATTCCTCTCCTTCCTCTCCTTCCTGGACCCTTCCTCTCCTTCCTGGACCCTTCCTCTCCTTCCTCTCCTTCCTGGACCCTTCCTCTCCTTCCTGGACCATTCCTCTCCTTCCTCTCCTTCCTGGACCCTTCCTCTCCTTCCTGGACCCTTCCTCTCCTTCCTCTCCTTCCTGGACCCTTCCTCTCCTTCCTGGACCATTCCTCTCCTTCCTCTCCTTCCTGGACCCTTCCTCTCCTTCCTGGACCCTTCCTCTCCTTCCTGGACCCTTCCTCTCCTTCCTGGACCCTTCCTCTCCTTCCTGGACCATTCCTCTCCTTCCTCTCCTTCCTGGACCCTTCCTCTCCTTCCTGGACCCTTCCTCTCCTTCCTCTCCTTCCTGGACCCTCTCCTTCCTGGACCCTTCCTCTCCTTCCTCTCCTCCCTCTCCTTCCTGGACCCTTCCTCTCCTTCCTGGACCCTTCCTCTCCTCCCTGGACCCTTCCACTCCTTCCTGGACCCTTCCTCTCCTTCCTGGACCCTTCCTCTCCTTCCTGGACCATTCCTCTCCTTCCTGGACCCTTCCTCTCCTTCCTCTCCTTCCTGGACCCATCCTCTCCTTCCTGGACCCTTCCTCTCCTTCCCTCTCCTTCCTGGACCCTTCCTCTCCTTCCTCTCCTTCCTAGACCCTTCCTCTCCTTCCTGGACCCTCTCCTTCCTGGACCCTTCCTCTCCTTCCTGGACCCTTCCTCTCCTTCCTCTCCTCCCTCTCCTTCCTGGACCCTTCCTCTCCTTCCTGGACCCTTCCACTCCTTCCTCTCCTTCCTTGACCCTTCCACTCCTTCCTGGACCCTTCCACTCCTTCCTCTCCTTCCTGGACCCTTCCACTCCTTCCCCTCCTTCCTCTCCTTCCTGGACCCTTCCTCTCCTTCCTCTCCTCCCTCTCCTTCCTGGACCCTTCCACTCCGTCCCCTCCTTCCTCTCCTTCCTGGATCCTTCCTCTCCTTCCTCTCCTCCCTCTCCTTCCTGGACCCTTCCTCTCCTTCCTCTCCTCCCTCTCCTTCCTGGACCCTTCCTCTCCTTCCTCTCCTCCCTCTCCTTCCTGGACCCTTCCTCTCCTTCCTGGACCCTTCCTCTCCTCCCTGGACCCTTCCACTCCTTCCTGGACCCTTCCTCTCCTTCCTCTCCTTCCTGGACCCTTCCTCTCCTTCCTGGACCCTTCCTCTCCTTCCTGGACCATTCCTCTCCTTCCTGGACCCTTCCTCTCCTTCCTCTCCTTCCTGGACCCTTCCTCTCCTTCCTGGACCCTTCCTCTCCTTCCTCTCCTTCCTGGACCCTTCCTCTCCTTCCTCTCCTTCCTGGACCCTTCCTCTCCTTCCTGGACCCTCTCCTTCCTGGACCCTTCCTCTCCTTCCTGGACCCTTCCTCTCCTTCCTCTCCTCCCTCTCCTTCCTGGACCCTTCCTCTCCTTCCTGGACCCTTCCCTCCTTCCTCTCCTTCCTTGACCCTTCCACTCCTTCCTGGACCCTTCCACTCCTTCCTCTCCTTCCTGGACCCTTCCACTCCTTCCCCTCCTTCCTCTCCTTCCTGGACCCTTCCTCTCCTTCCTCTCCGTCCTCTCCTTCCTGGACCCTCTCCTTCCTGGACCCTTCCTCTCCTTCCTCTCCTCCCTCTCCTTCCTGGACCCTTCCTCTCCTTCCTGGACCCTTCCTCTCCTCCCTGGACCCTTCCACTCCTTCCTGGACCCTTCCTCTCCTTCCTGGACCCTTCCTCTCCTTCCTGGACCATTCCTCTCCTTCCTGGACCCTTCCTCTCCTTCCTCTCCTTCCTGGACCCTTCCTCTCCTTCCTGGACCCTTCCTCTCCTTCCTCTCCTTCCTGGACCCTTCCTCTCCTTCCTCTCCTTCCTAGACCCTTCCTCTCCTTCCTGGACCCTCTCCTTCCTGGACCCTTCCTCTCCTTCCTGGACCCTTCCTCTCCTTCCTCTCCTCCCTCTCCTTCCTGGACCCTTCCTCTCCTTCCTGGACCCTTCCACTCCTTCCTCTCCTTCCTTGACCCTTCCACTCCTTCCTGGACCCTTCCACTCCTTCCTCTCCTTCCTGGACCCTTCCACTCCTTCCCCTCCTTCCTCTCCTTCCTGGACCCTTCCTCTCCTTCCTCTCCTCCCTCTCCTTCCTGGACCCTTCCACTCCTTCCCCTCCTTCCTCTCCTTCCTGGATCCTTCCTCTCCTTCCTCTCCTCCCGCTCCTTCCTGGACCCTTCCTCTCCTTCCTCTCCTCCCTCTCCTTCCTGGACCCTTCCTCTCCTTCCTCTCCTCCCTCTCCTTCCTGGACCCTTCCTCTCCTTCCTGGACCCTTCCTCTCCTCCCTGGACCCTTCCACTCCTTCCTGGACCCTTCCTCTCCTTCCTCTCCTTCCTGGACCCTTCCTCTCCTTCCTGGACCCTTCCTCTCCTTCCTGGACCATTCCTCTCCTTCCTGGACCCTTCCTCTCCTTCCTCTCCTTCCTGGACCCTTCCTCTCCTTCCTGGACCCTTCCTCTCCTTCCTCTCCTTCCTGGACCCTTCCTCTCCTTCCTCTCCTTCCTGGACCCTTCCTCTCCTTCCTGGACCCTCTCCTTCCTGGACCCTTCCTCTCCTTCCTGGACCCTTCCTCTCCTTCCTCTCCTCCCTCTCCTTCCTGGACCCTTCCTCTCCTTCCTGGACCCTTCCACTCCTTCCTCTCCTTCCTTGACCCTTCCACTCCTTCCTGGACCCTTCCACTCCTTCCTCTCCTTCCTGGACCCTTCCACTCCTTCCCCTCCTTCCTCTCCTTCCTGGACCCTTCCTCTCCTTCCTCTCCTCCCTCTCCTTCCTGGACCCTTCCACTCCTTCCCCTCCTTCCTCTCCTTCCTGGATCCTTCCTCTCCTTCCTCTCCTCCCTCTCCTTCCTGGACCCTTCCTCTCCTTCCTCTCCTCCCTCTCCTTCCTGGACCCTTCCTCTCCTTCCTCTCCTCCCTCTCCTTCCTGGACCCTTCCTCTCCTTCCTGGACCCTTCCTCTCCTCCCTGGACCCTTCCACTCGAGCTGGGTCGAACATATGGACATAAACTCAGCAAAAAAAGAAACGTCCCTTTTTCAGGACCCTGTCTTTCAAAGATAATTCGTAAAAATCCAAATAACTTCACAGATCGTCATTGTAAAGGGTTTAAACACTGTTTCCCATGCTTGTTCAGTGAACCATAAACAATTAATGAACATGCACCTGTGGAACGGTCGTTAAGACGCTAACAGCTTACAGACGGTAGCAATTAAGGTCACAGTTATGAAAACTTAGGACACTAAAGAGGCCTTTCTACTGACTCTGAAAAAACCTCGCAGTGGCAGACCACGTGTAACAACACCTGCACAGGATCCGTACATCCGAACATCACACCTGCGGGACAGGTACAGGATGGCAACAACACCTGCCCGAGTTACACCAGGAACGCACAATCCCTCCATCAGTGCTCAGACTGTCCGCAATAGGCTGAGAGAGGCTGGACTGAGGGCTTGTAGGCCTGTTGTAAGGCAGGTCCTCACCAGACATCACCGGCAACAACATCGCCTATGGGCACAAACCCACTGTCGCTGGACCAGACAGGACTGGCAAAAAGTGCTCTTCACTGACGAGTCGCGGTTTTGTCTCACCAAATGGTCGGATTCGCGTTTATCGTCAAAGGGATGAGCGTTACACCGAGGCCTGTATTCTGGAGCAGGATCGATTTGGAGGTGGAGGGTCCGTCATGGTCTGGGGCGGTGTGTCAGAGCATCATCGGACTGAGCTTGTCATTGCAGGCAATCTCAACGCTGTGTGTTACAGGGAAGATATCCTCCTCCCTCAAGTGGTACCCTTCCTGCAGGCTCATCCTGACATGACCCTCCAGCATGACAATGCCACCAGCCATACTGCTCGGTCTGTGCGTGATTTCCTGCAAGACAGGAATGTCAGTGTTCTGCCATGGCCAGCAAAGAGCCAGGATCTCAATCCCATTGAGCACGTCTGGGACCTGTTGGATCGGAGGGCTAGGGCTAGGGCCATTCCCCGAGAAATGTCAGGGAACTTGCAGGTGCCTTGGTGGAAGAGTGGGGTAACATCTCACAGCAAGAACTGGCTAATCTGGTGCAGTCCATGAGGAGGAGATGCACTGCAGTACTTAATGCAGCTGGTGGCCACACCAGATAATGACTGTTACTTTTGATTTTGACCCCCCCTTTGTTCAGGGACACATTATTCAATTTCTGTTAGTCACATGTCTGTTGAACTTGTTCAGTTTATGTCTCAGTTGTTGAATCTTGTTTATGTTCATACAAATATTTACACATGTTAAGTTTGCTGAAAATAAACGCAGTTGACAGTGAGAGGACGTTTCTTTTTTTTTGCTGAATTTTAGTTCAAGAGAGCATCTCTATCACCGCCTGCAGCTTAATGGAACATTCTCTCATGACAGCCTCGAAGAGCTCTACCCATCTCTCTCTTGCTCTGGAAGTTCCTCCGGCTGATTGGTGGTGCCAGTCATCTTCCTCTGAAGTGCTGCCGTACTCCAAGAGCAGCTTGTCGCTGATGTTCTCTGATAGTCTTCTCCAGCTTCTTTAAAAAAGGACAACCACTAGCTCCAGACTGTGTTCCAACAACGAAGCCTGGGCCCTTGGGCGAGGAATTTGTGGTTCCCCAGCAGCTCCTTCAGATCCTGGACACACTTGGCAGGCGGTTCAAAAAGGTGTTCCAGGAAGAGAGGGCATCCATGTGGTCTGCCAGCCCACTGACTTGGACCGTACTGGTCTGTACTGGTCTGTACTGGTCTGTACTGCGTAGACTGGCATCACAGGAGCGAGGTCCTTTTCCAGCATCTCTGAGCTGCTGGTGATGCTGGGGGGAGGAAAAACACCTCTTAACAAGACAAACACGTCAGGCAAGACCTCTAAAACAAGGTTTTTGCAACGCATGTCACATCGGTTATGTTGGGAAAGAGGCCCTTAAGGATCTCCTTGAAGGCCTTTTTCATGTAGCAACGGCCCACACCTGATTTGGTATTTATTTGGTATTAATTTGGATCCCCATTAGCCTCTTCCTGGGGTCCATGTTGAAGCTCACTCCATTGCCACTCAGACAGGATGTCAACGCCTGGGACAAAAAAAAGTTGTAAAGTTGACTTTGTCCAAAAAAGGTCAAGTCTGCCATTACGGGTCTCTCCCGTACCTGTCCTTCACTGCTGGATGTGGTGTGGATAGAGCTCAGGTAGGTTTTCAGTGCAGAGATGCTACGGGAACACTCCCTCCTTGCTTCTAGTTGTTTTTCTGATTTTTTAAACATGGAGAACTTCGGTGCCTTCTCCAGCAGAACATCTGCCTCGAACAGTGTTTAAAGCCATAATCTGTTTTGGCAAAAGCGTGCATGCAAACACACACAGAGAGAGAGAGAGAGAGAGAGAGATCCCAATACCCTCAACACACAGACAGAGAGAGAGAGAGATCCCAATACCCTCAACACACAGACAGAGAGAGAGAGAGATACCAATACCCTCAACACACAGACAGAGAGAGAGAGAGAGATCCCAATACCCTCAACACACAGACAGAGAGAGAGAGAGAGTTCCCAATACCCTCAACACACAGACAGAGAGAGAGAGATCCCAATACCCTCAACACACAGACAGAGAGAGAGAGAGAGATCCCAATACCCTCAACATACAGACAGAGAGAGAGAGAGAGAGAGAGAGAGAGAGAGAGAGAGAGAGAGAGAGAGAGAGAGAGAGAGAGAGAGAGAGAGAGAGAGAGAGAGAGAGAGACCAACACACAGCACATGAAAGGACGCCCCATCATTAATTTTGTTTTCCTAACCAGGCCTATTTATTGTTCTGGTGATTATTTTCTCCATGCTAACCCTAATTTAGGCCAGTGAGTAAATACAGGAAACTAGTGACACTGTTGCCTTTAGTCAATGTGGCACAAAGCTGTGTGTAGCACTCTCTCATCCCCAAACACACACACCACAGCAAGCCAACTTTTACCTCAGAAATAGCTAGCTTGCACCAAGCTAGGAAGCTAGCTAACGTAGCCTGCAAAGTTTACCTCAGTTTTGCCCACCGGAGAAGATAGCTTGTACAATGCAACAATACTGGGCTACTCTGTTACCCTACTCTCAAAATAAGTAAGCTAGGTTATTTACATCAAAATACTTACAAGGTTGTTGGCTCGCCTTTCAGGTCTGGCGCCGATTGGATCTCAGGTGCTCCACCACCGTGGTCAATAGTGTTGGCACGCTTTACAAAATAAAATTCCCTTGTCCTCGTAGACATCACTTGGAAACTCTCGTTCTTTTTTACATTGATGTCCTCTCCTAAGCTCCTCTGTTGACAATCTTGGCATTTTTTCACTTTCTATTTTCACTTCTCACTGACTGACTGTCACCTCGTATCCCCCCCATCTCAAATCCCATTGGAGGAAAAGAGATGTCCCTCTCAGGAATGCAGAGGTAGATTTATTTATTGATCTATTTTCACGTTTTTCATGGTTGTTAATTGATCAAATAAATAAGTTTAATCACAATGCAATAACATGTGGGTTACAGTAGCTTTTAATTCAATGCCTCCTTTGAATCGAATGCAGTTCATTCCGTTGGAATTCTACATGGTGTCAGAAGCGCTTTGTGATGTCACGAGAGGCTGTGTCCTGGAGGGACGTTACATCCCCCTGAGATGGCTGCAAACCCAGACAGCTATGGCTCCATCTGCTGGTATGGTCGGGAACTCCACCCCTCTATGGCCAATCTTCCCACGCAGCTGAAACAAATGAGGAGCTGATGAGCTGAAGGTTTGGGGAAGTGAAGAGACACAGTCTCCAACCTGGGCTCTCTGGAGGACAAGAGTGCTGCACGTCCACTTCCATGAGGAATATAAGGATTTGGAGATACTTACCTTTGGGAAATACTCACCTTTGGATATATGCACCTGTGGAAATACGGGAGAGACATTTGGAAGGACTTTTTGCTGGGTTGGCCACTAGCTGCACCGTGGACTACAGTAAGGCTGGGGAAAAGTTATCTGAGCGAGTGAGAATTATGATTTTGGATGTGGAAGAGACATCCCTGAACTGTTAACCCTTAAAGAGCCACAAGAGAACAGAATTTTGTTATATTTTCGTTAATTTCCCAAGACCTATAATAAAATCCTTGTTTTGTTTGAACCTTGTCTCCTTGCACTACTTGAGCAATCCCGCTGAAAGCTGTGTAGCCTCTCGTGACATCACAGCTTCAACCTCGTCAAATATATAACATTTTTACATTTTTGTCATTTTAGCAGACGCTCTTATCCAGAGCGACTTACAGGAGCAATTAGGGTTAAGTGCCTTGCTCAAGGGCACATCGACAGATTTTTCACCTAGTCGGCTCGGGGATTAGAACCAGCGACCTTTCGGTTACTGGCACAACGCTCTTAACCACTAAGCTACCTGCCGCCCCATATAAAGACAAGAGAGATTATTTCACGTAAAATAATAAATGTTCCTTGAGTTTTGTCTGAGTTTAGACATTGAGCAGGGCAGCCCAAGTGGAGCCGTTGCTATGGATACACAGACAAAAAAAATTTAAGAATCCAATACATTACCTTGGAGGTTGAGGTACAAATCACATTATTGTGGTGGAACCTCCTCTTAGAGTATGAATCAGGCTGTTTGAGAAGAGTTGAATCCTAAGCAACCTGCCTACACATTGTTTGAAGTACAATAGACCAACACATCCACTGTAGTGGGTTAAAGCTGTGTGCTGGAAAACCTTGCCAATTCTCACTTCAAACAGTTTTGTTTTTTAATAAACCATGTTTTGGGTTGTGAAATAATCCATGTATTGTTTGTGGCTGTTCTGCTGTTTGTGAAATCCTCTTGAGCACTGTGGGAACTGTGTGTTTTGACCAGAAACATTTCTACACTTATTATCCTAATAAAAAGCCTTATTATATTCACATTTTAACATTCAGTTTTGTTTTCCGCTTCTGTGTTCCTGTGACGAGACGTCTCTAAAACTATACATTTTTAACATTAATTTCCGCTTCTAGGCCTTATTTTTGAACAGGTACTGTAGCTAAGGGTGTCATCAAGGCAGCAAGACTAATCATTAGGTTGACATAAAGAAACAATAGATGAGGTGTGGAGTTTCAGAAGGCTCATCGGAGGGTGTATGGTTGTGTATGGTATGCACCCGCAACACTGCAGTCATTAGATAATCAGACGAGACAGTTCTGAATCAACCTCAAATGACAGAGAACAACCCAGCTCATATTGCTAACATTCAAGATGTCTGGTTCTCTATATTGAGACAACTCATATTGCTAATAAGGCTGGTTCTCTATATTGAGACAACTCATATTGCTAAGAAGGCTGGTTCATTATATTGAGACAACTCATATTGCTAAGAAGGCTGGTTCTCTATATTGAGACAACTCATATTGCTAAGAAGGCTGGTTCATTATATTGAGACAACTCATAATGCTAAGAAGGCTGGTTCTCTATATTGAGACAACTCATATTGCTAAGAAGGCTGGTTCATTATATTGAGACAACTCATATTGCTAAGAAGGCTGGTTCTCTATATTGAGACAACTCATATTGCTAAGAAGGCTGGTTCATTATATTGAGACAACTCATATTGCTAAGAAGGCTGGTTCTCTATATTGAGACAACTCATATTGCTAAGAAGGCTGGTTCTCTATATTGAGACAACTCATATTGCTAAGAAGGCTGGTTCTCTATATTGAGACAACTCATATTGCTAAGAAGGCTGGTTCATTATATTGAGACAACTCATAATGCTAAGAAGGCTGGTTCTCTATATTGAGACAACTCATATTGCTAAGAAGGCTGGTTCATTATATTGAGACAACTCATATTGCTAAGAAGGCTGGTTCTCTATATTGAGACAACTCATATTGCTAAGAAGGCTGGTTCTCTATATTGAGACAACTCATATTGCTAAGAAGGCTGGTTCATTATATTGAGACAACTCATATTGCTAAGAAGGCTGGTTCTCTATATTGAGACAACTCATATTGCTAAGAAGGCTGGTTGACTACAGAGACTGTGGCCTATCCATTATACAGAGTACTGGTGTGTTTAAAAAAAGAAAAGAAATAGCTCCTCTATAAGTCCTTAGATGTTGATAGATTTGTACTCTACCGCGTCTATAGTGAACACTGCTTTGTCCACCTGATCTGTTAAGTCTTCAACCCATTTCTATTCTGCAAACACACAGCCACATTCCCACACCACCACAACAACAGGGGTCCCTAGCTAATACACTTAGCGGAATTCATTACACGCGTAATGTAGACCATAGAAACACAAACACAAAAGCTATTCTCCCATTAGTAGCCAGCTATATGTTTGGAGTTGAGAGCAGTGTTGACACAGCTAGCTAGGTAAAGTATATAGTGGTCTGAACTAAACTGATCAGCTCGCTGCAGATCCCCCAAAAAAAAAAAAAAAACATTGTAAAGTGGTTGTACTACTGGCTATAAGGTGAATGCACCTATTTGTAAGTCGCTCTGGATAAGAGCGTCTGCTATATGACGTAAATGTAAATGTAAATAAAAGCATTCTCGTGAATAAGCATTTTAGACCAGATAAAATATACAGGGGTTATCGGATTACAATATTAACAAACAACTGATTCAAATAGTGGGGGTGTGTGTGTGTGTGTGTGTGTGTGTGTGTGTGAAATATGTTTGCATGGTGTTGTGAATTTCCCTGGGTACAATTCAATGTACAACAACAACTCTATTCAGTTTGTAATTGCTCTGTTGTAATAGTGATAGGTTGTGTGTGTGTGTGTGTGTGTGTGTGTGTGTGTGTGTGTGTGTAGCCTACAACCTGGAAAGTATGTTTGGATAAAGTATGTTTGCATGAAGTATGTTTGCATAAAGTATGTTTGCATAAAGTATGTTTGCATAAAGTATGGACAGTTTGTGTGTACACAGTTATAGAAAGAATGTTTGCATGAAGTATGTTTGCATAAAGTATGTTTGCATGAAGTATGTTTGCATAAAGTATGTTTGCATAAAGTATGTTTGCATAAAGTATGTTTGCATAAAGTATGGACAGTTTGTGTGTACACAGTTATAGAAAGAATGTTTGCATGAAGTATGTTTGCATAAAGTATGTTTGCATAAAGTATGTTTGCATAAAGTATGTTTGCATAAAGTATGGACAGTTTGTGTGTACACAGTTATAGAAAGAATGTTTGCATGAAGTATGTTTGCATAAAGTATGTTTGCATAAAGTATGTTTGCATAAAGTATGTTTGCATAAAGTATGTTTGCATAAAGTATGGACAGTTTGTGTGTACACAGTTATAGAAAGAATGTTTGCATGAAGTATGTTTGCATAAAGTATGTTTGCATAAAGTATGTTTGCATAAAGTATGTTTGCATAAAGTATGTTTGCATAAAGTATGTTTGCATGGCCTTGTGACTTTGTTTGCACTTAGCATGAGGTCAAGGCCAGGTTAGTGTAAAAGCACTTTGTGACAACAGCTGATGTAAAATGTGGCTTTGATTGATTTGATTGATTGGTTAATTGATTGATGATTGATTCAGGGGGAAATGGCCAGAATGGCTTTAGCTCGACTGTATAGCAGTTTAGGCTACATTTCATAGGTCAGTAACAATTTAATAATAATTCATATTAAGTGTACTAAAGCATTGGTTACAATAACGTGATTGAACTGTAATCCTCATTGCTTGGACAACACCCTGTCGTTCTCCACTAACATCAAAGCGGTGACCCGATCCTGTAGGTTCATGCTCTACAACATTCGCAGAGTACGACCCTGCCTTACACAGAAAGCAGCACAGGTCCTAATCCAGGCACTTGTCATCTCCCGTCTGGATTACTGCAACTCGCTGTTGGCTGGGCTCCCTGCCTGTGCCATTAAACCCCTACAACTCATCCAGAACGCTGCAGTCCGTCTGGTGTTCAACCTTCCCAAGTTCTCTCATGTCACCCCGCTCCTCCGCACACTCCACTGGCTTCCAGTTGAGGCTCGCATCTACTACAAGACCATGGTGCTTGCCTACGGAGCTGTGAGGGGAACGGCACCTCCTTACCTTCAGGCTCTGATCAGACCCTACACCCAAACGAGGGCACTACGTCCATCCACCTCTGGCCTGCTAGCTCCCCTACCTCTACGGAAGCACAATTCCCGCTCAGCCCAGTCAAAGCTATTCACTGCTCTGGCACCCCAATGGTGGAACAAGCTCCCCCACGACGCCAGGACAGCGGAGTCACTGACCACCTTCCGGAGACACTTGAAACCCTACCTCTTTAAGGAATACCTGGAATAGTATAAAGTAATCCTTCTTCCCCCACCCCCCATCATTTTTTTTTTTTTTAACGGTGGTTGTCCCACTGGCTATCATAAGTTGAATGCACCAATTTGTAAGTTACTCTGGATAAGAGCGTCTGCTAAATGATGTAAATGTAAATGTTATGGACTTTCTCTGTGTGACCCACAAAGTAAACAAAATCAACGTTTCTGCCCTAGTTCATTTATTTACGGATAACTAATCAAATAGAATAGACTATGTAATAGGTCATTTGTTGTTGTTGTTGTTGTTGTTATTGTATTGTTTTAATTTGGTCAGCAAGTTAGTTCTTGCCAAATGCACTACGCAATCCTTGTAAAACAAGAATCATTCAATCAAGATAGTTTCTATCTGGTGTTTGTTGGTGCCATAGGCTGCACTTAAATGTACTACTAGGCCTACATAACGGCAGATGACAGATCACAGCATACACAGGTTCGGTTTGCTCCTAGCAGAACTCGGCTTGGCGAAGCCAACGTCTGTGCTCACATACTCCCTAAAGACCTTCACTTGAAAATCAGGACAATAACGGCAAAATTACTGTTTGTTTGTCCCTCTTGAGCCACCGTAGCAACAACATTGCCAGAAACACTTCCTCAAAAATAGTCTCAATCTAAGAGAAATCAATAAATCTGTAATTCATTTAGACGTTTAGCCGAGGTCTTAGTCTCGCAATTCTACATCTAGCTAAGATGTTTGGTGCATGAAAACTAGTCGTCTCTCTCGTTGAATTACAACAAACGCTCCTAATAGGAGTATCACCGACAAATGGGCGTAGACTTCGGCTACCGAACTTCGACTTGCCTCAAGAAACAATGTGTGCATGAATAACCGACGACACCTGCCGAAGACAAAAACAAACAAAAATGTCACAACATTTCGTCATTATATATACACTAACTGTTTCGACTGGGAAGCATACAGTAAGCTTTACACACACACACACACACACACTAAGGAAGAGATAGCTTTAGACCTGTCAAGTCAATACCAATAACCTGGACTCAGGTAATAATGTTGTCATGAACACAAGTCCTTAACTGTCACTGGACTCAGGTAATAATGTTGTCATGAACACAAGTCCTTAACTGTCACTGGACTCAGGTAATAATGTGGTGTTATATTGAAATGATATAATAAATACATTTAAGTTAACTCACAATAGCTTCTACATCAACAATCAACCATCCAATGAACTAACACAGAAGTGTTCATTTTTCGACAACTATACCATTTTAATGCATTTTCTTTTCAGGTTAAATCACTAGCCTAAAACTAGCCCCAAACAAACGAGGCTACTAACGTACATATAAATCGTGGGGGGGGGACCGGAATTTCCTAAGGACCGGAATTTATCCATAAATTCGATGTTCATCTCATGGGTAAAATGAGCCCTACATAGTACGCCTTATGGCTAGGGTCAATGCATGACATTATCGTATCCATTCCAGAAACATGCACGTGTAATAGACATACAACCAGTGGCGGCTCCTGAAAAAATTCTCAGGAGGGGCAATTTTTCTGATGATTTAGGTGACCTACACACATTTAAAAAAAGATATGTCCAGCAACAACATGAAGACAGGGGCAGCATATAAGTCAATACCAGAAGCATTTATTGACTGATCTCAAAAGTGTTGGCTTACCAGGGTTGGTGGAGCCCTCAGTTTCATCTTTGCCTCGCAAAGCTAACTCAAACACTCCGCAAAACTTCACACACTGGATTAGCCGGCTGAGGATGTGGCGGTTCTTGCTAATGTCGTAGTAAATATATTTGTTATAGTGAATATGGAATATGATATGTTGAGTAAAATGTTGTGCTAAGATCTATTTAGGTCAGGAGCTGGTTATAAGTTATGTTCCTATCCAATAACAATGGACAAAAGGGTCCTATCTTGTCAGCCTTGTCAGCAGGTGGCCAAGGACAACACCCACGCCATAGGCCTCTCAGTTCTTCCAACTCACGAGTTCTTGCTCTGAGGACACACACACACACAAACACACACACACACACATCATCACTGTTAAACACACACACACACACACACATCATCACTGTTAAACACACACACACACACACACACACACAAAAATCCCTCTCTTAGGCTGAACATTTGAAGACAGAGAACCCGACTCAGAGCCAATGCAACAGTGACAGTAGCCTGGAGGTGACCTCGCCCAACTCATCAGGACCAATCAGAAGATCAGAACTACTAGATTGAACCTACTTCATTTATTGCATAAAATGTCTGCACACAATGTTTCGGGGCTCTCTTCAGATAATAATAATAATAATAATAATATGCCATTTAGCAGACGCTTTTATCCAAAGCGACTTACAGTCATGCGTGCATACATTTTTGTGTATGGGTGGTCCCGGGATCGAACCCACTACCTTGGCGTTACAAGCACCATGCTCTACCAGCTGAGCTACAGAAAGTGGATACTCATGGATGCGCATTGCAATTGTAAAATGTCAACACAATTGGAGACACCACGTCATTTTTGGAGACATGTTATTGACAGTAAACTATTGTAGATGCGACTGCTAACTAAATAAAACATTTTAGCTGGCTAGCTAATCATCTTAGCTAAATGTGGGGCAAACAATTCAGTTATTTACCGTTAATTTGAGGGATTGGGGTGAAAGAAATCGAGTTACATAGTGATACTTTACGATATACTGTATTGACAATATCGCAATATTTTAGCGCTAGTTGGCTGTACCTGCACCAAAACACCATTATTGTTCCTTCATAGCTTGTTCTCAATCTTTTCACATTGGGAGCCAATTTGTTTTCAGCACTTTTATTTCCATGACTGATCAAAACTCGTTCTCATGGCTTTCTGATCCCTCTGCAACAGACATATGGTGCGCAATAAAATCACAGTATCGAATCGCAATACGTATAGAATCATGAGACTCGCAATGCTGATGCATATATCTTATCGTGAGGTTCCTGGCAATTCCCAGCCCAAGTTCATTTGCCACAACAAATCTCTTCGCTAGCAAACGCAATGTGTCTCCAGCAATGTTTACTTTTTTGACGTTCTATGGCATCTCCACTTTCCAAGCATATATGACCACATGTAATATTTTGGTAAGTGATGCAAATAGTGAACTATGTAGGGCCAGGATGTAAAATATATGTAGCTGCAGCAATTTCTCTTATCTGATATGGTAAGTAATGGGGCTTGATTTATAGCTCCCTAAGAGTTTGACGAACGGGTCCGTGAACGCGATTGCAGATATCTTTACCTCTGAATAAACTGCCTTATATTATACAATTATCCACCTTGTCCAAAAGTCTCTACTTTTTCTCCGTTCTCCAGTAAACTTGTTTTATCAACAATAGTAAGGTTCAATGACACAGAAAGCAGTTCAATGTCGGGGTACAGTCGCTCTCTTACCAGGATCGCGGTCCGCTCTGACCAGGGTGAAGGTGGCCGGCTCCACCTCTCTGCCAGCAGCGTTTTCATTATTTTGTCCGTTCGTAGCGGGTATGTACACGATCAACAAGATCAGTCCAAAACCGAAGATCAGTCCGAAGCAGAATGTTTGCAGAATGTTTGTAAACTAAGTCTACAAATTAAAAACATAAAATAACGCCACACTGCAGGTCGCAACATAGACGCTGATAGCCGCCATTGTCTTAGTTACGTTCAACGTTACGTCACGTATGACGAAAGCGTAAGTGCATGCACACAGACACCCATAGAGAATGTATTGAAAGCTTTGAAATGTGAAAAAAATAGATTTTACATGACAGGCTATGAGAGACTTCTGGGCGATTTTCAACCTGACTGAAATCGCCCAAAAAACGGGCGGGGCCATTTGAAGCACGACTTTAGCCTGATTTGACATTTAGTGGCTGGCAGATCAGACGTGAACACTGATAACTGCTGTTGCCGTGATATAATTTTTTATAAATTTATTTAAAAAATATATAATTTTTTTTTATTTTTATTTTTTATAATTGATTAGAAAAAAAATCCCTTCCTTTTCCCGTTTGGCAGTGCGTCGCCCATATCGCCCTATTGAACAAGCCGTCCCTGCATACAACTGTGGGGGAAAAGGTAGATAGAGAAATACAAAGGTCCAATATCATATATATATATATATATATATATATATATATATATATATATATATCATAATATACCAATAATAGTCCTTACCTACACAACGCTGTACAAGCTCAGTCACTGCTCTCTTTCTCTCTTCTACGGACGCACACTGTTGACTAAAAGGTGAACCAAACTTGTTGTTGCTTTTTCGTTTCACTCCAAAAACACTGAATCAAGGTGCCACTATTTCACCGCAAACAATCAACAAGTATCTCTCCAAATGTCCTAAACAGCAGTCAGTCAGTGTGTCCGACCTTTGCTCCGCAGCAGGTGGACGGGTAGTTAGAAGCGCTAATGGTCAAGGCGACACCAGCCTCCTACTATGTTGATACTATGTTGGTGGTGGTGGTAAAATAAAGTGGTATGTAAAATGTATATATATATATATTGTTGCTCCTGTTCTCGCTGTCCGGCAGCACAGACGGACGACAGTTCTGGGGGGCGGGGTATAGCCTATTATATTGACATGTTAGTCGAGTGACCAATACATGTCCTCAAAGATGGAAAGTAGGCGGGATCAGGTGGGACCATTCTAGCCAATGAGAGGGCAGATATGCGAAAAAATGTCACTTCGGTATCAAAGTGGCTTGAAAATAGTTTTTTTCCCCGATCTGAAACCTGTCTAAAACCAAGAAAATAAGTCCACGAAGTTAGGAATTTTTGTATGGAGGTAAATGAGAGTGTCGAATTTGGTCAACAAAAAATAGATTTGCTAATTTTGCTACATTAGGATTATGTGATCAAGTGGACTCACACATAGCCACGAAGATGTTTGGGGGGCAAAATATACATTTGCTATAGACGGCTATATACAGGACTACTAAAGAAACGCCCACTACCTTGGTGAACAAAAAAACATATTTTATATACAGTACCAGTCAAAAGTTTGGACACTCCTACTCATTCAAGGGTTTTTCTTTATTTTTACTATTTTCTACATGGTAAAATAATAGTGAAGACATCAAAACTATGAAATAACACATATGGAATCATGTAGTAACCAAAAAAGTGTTAAACAAATCAAAATATATTTTAGATTTTAGATTCTTCAAAGTAACCACCCTTTGCTTTGATGACGGCTTTGCATTCTCTCAACCAGCTTCATGAGGTACTCACCTGGAATGTTTTCCCAACAGATTTTTTAGAAATATGAAGGGGGAAATCCATCATGTCAACACAATGCATGAGGGCCTTGCAAGTTGCATTAAATGGGACATATTTAAAAATACATTTAGACAAAAAAAACACTCCAGTATCCATGCATTTGTAGTTTATTTTCTTCCTAATTAATATATCTTTTAACATTTACTGGTTGCAATGTAAAGTGTAATATTCTGTCTCCGTGTGTGATTGTGTATGTCAGGCGAGGGGCTGAAGAGCTTTAAGTAGCTGGCTGAAAGAGGAGCAACAGTGTGGAACATTGCCCTGGTTTCAATGACACAGACAGGTAAGAATGAGCGCTGGCTCTTTGTCCAGGTAGGCCCTATCTTTCTCTATCTCTGTGTCCTGGTACAAATTACCTTGTTGAAGACGTATAGGTTTCTGTCACAACAGAGCAAAAATTAGTAGCCTGAATCCAAACTCAGTTGTTCCATTTCACTTCCCGGTTTCAGTCTGGCTATCTCTACGTTGAAACCAGTTGAGCCTACATTTGTAACGAGGGGCCTTATTTCCAAACAGGAAGCAATACAAACAAGCACGTTTGAAATAAAACTGTAATGTATAAATAATGTCTGAGTAGCGATCATGTAACATCTGTGAATTGTGACTCCACTAGCTGGACCAGTCTGAAGTTGTTTTGTGTGATAATTGTG
Organism: Coregonus clupeaformis; assembly: GCF_020615455.1. NCBI lineage: Eukaryota > Metazoa > Chordata > Actinopteri > Salmoniformes > Salmonidae > Coregonus > Coregonus clupeaformis. Next base: position 47,562,080 of record NC_059217.1, read on the forward strand.
ACTCCACTAGCTGGACCAGTCTGAAGTTGTTTTGTGTGATAATTGTGACTTCACTAGCTGGACCAGTCTGAAGTTGTTTTGTGTGATAATTGTGACTCCACTAGCTGGACCAGTCTGAAGTTGTTCTGTGTGATAATGTCATGGTACATGTTGTGGTATGTTCTTCCTGTTGTCATGTTGTTATTTACTTAGTATGCCCAGCAAAAAAAATGACCCCTCTGAGATTAATAAAGTTGATTGAATTGGATTGAATCTTTATAGGTGAGAGGTTATCTTGCACTAGCCCGGGTGCCAGTCAGTTAAATGCTTTGCTATTTGTTTTATAATTTTGGGGTTGGAGGGGGTTACAGGTACATTATCCATTTCAAATTGTAAGTTAATAAAACCTGTACCCGTAGGCTGCCACTCAAAAGAAAAGAAAAACAGTAAGAAATACAGAGTTTAATAATAAATAATACATTCAGTATAAACAGGAAAAGAAAAGAAAAAATAAGTGGGTCTCCACCCCCAACCTCCCATCCCATTCCCCCAGACCCACCCAGCCAACATGTCTCCATCCCCAACCTCCCATCCCATCCCCCCGACCCACCCCCATCCCATTCCCCCAACATGTTTCCTCCTCCAACCTCCCATCCCATTCCCCCAGACCCGCCCAGCCAACATGTCTCCACCCCCACCTACCATCCTCCCCCCCAGCCCCACCCAGCCAACATGTCTCCACCCCCAACCTCCCATCCCATTCCCCCAGACCCACCCAGCCAACATGTCTCCACCCCCAACCTCCCATCCCATTCCCCCAGACCCACCCAGCCAACATGTCTCCATCCTCAACCTCCCATCCCATTCCCCCAGACCCACCCAGCCAACATGTCTCCACCCCCAACCTCCCATCCCATTGCCCCAGACCCACCCAGCCAACATGTCTCCACCCCCAACCTCCCATCCCATTCCCCCAGACCCACCCAGCCAACATGTCTCCACCCCCAACCGCCCATCCCATCCCCCCGACCCACCCCCAACCTCCCATCCCATTCCCCCAACATGTTTCCTACTCCAACCTCCCATCCCATTCCCCCAGACCCACCCAGCCAACATGTCTCCACCCCCACCTCATCCCCCCGACCCACCCCCAACCTCCCATCCCATACCCCCAGACCCACCCAGCCAAAATGTCTCCACCCCCCAACCTCCCATCCCATTCCCATTCCCCCAGACCCACCCAGCCAACATGTCTCCACCCCCACCTCATCCCCCCGACCCACCCCCAACCTCCCATCCCATTCCCCCAGACCCACCCAGCCAACATGTCTCCACCCCCAACCTCCCATCCCATTCCCCCAGACCCACCCAGCCAACATGTCTCCACCCCCAACCTCCCATCCCATTCCCCCAGACCCACCCAGCCAACATGTCTCCATCCCCAACCTCCCATCCCATCCCCCCGACCCACCCCCATCCCATTCCCCCAACATGTTTCCTCCTCCAACCTCCCATCCCATTCCCCCAGACCCACCCAGCCAACATGTCTCCACCCCCAACCTCCCATCCCATTCCCCCAGACCCACCCAGCCAACATGTCTCCACCCCCAACCTCCCATCCCATTCCCCAGACCCACCCAGCCAACATGTCTCCACCCCCAACCTCCCATCCCATTCCCCAGACCCGCCCAGCCAACATGTCTCCACCCCCACCTACCATCCTCCCCCAGCCCCACCCAGCCAACATGTCTCCACCCCCAACCTCCCATCCCATTCCCCCAGACCCACCCAGCCAACATGTCTCCACCCCCAACCTCCCATCCCATTCCCCCAGACCCACCCAGCCAACATGTCTCCACCCCCAACCTCCCATCCCATTCCCCAGACCCACCCAGCCAACATGTCTCCACCCCCAACCTCCCATCCCATTCCCCAGACCCACCCAGCCAACATGTCTCCACCCTCAACCTCCCATCCCATTCCCCCAGACCCACCCAGCCAACATGTCTCCACCCCCAACCTCCCATCCCATTCCCCCAGACCCACCCAGCCAACATGTCTCCACCCCCAACCTCCCATCCCATTCCCCCAGACCCACATGTCTCCATCCTCAACCTCCCATCCCATTCCCCCAGACCCACCCAGCCAACATGTCTCCACCCCCAACCTCCCATCCCATTCCCCCAGACCCACCCAGCCAACATGTCTCCACCCTCAACCTCCCATCCCATTCCCCCAGACCCACCCAGCCAACATGTCTCCACCCCCAACCTCCCATCCCATTCCCCCAGACCCACCCAGCCAACATGTCTCCACCCTCAACCTCCCATCCCATTCCCCCAGACCCACCCAGCCAACATGTCTCCACCCTCAACCTCCCATCCCATTCCCCCAGACCCACCCAGCCAACATGTCTCCACCCCAACCTCCCATCCCATTCCCCCAGACCCACCCAGCCAACATGTCTCCACCCCCCAACCGCCCATCCCATTCCCCCGACCCACCCCCAACCTCCCATCCCATTCCCCCAACATGTCTCCACCCCCAACCTCCCATTCCATTCCCCCAGACCCACCCAGCCAACATGTCTCCACCCCCACCTCATCCCCCCGACCCACCCCCAACCTCCCATCCCATTCCCCCAACATGTCTCCACCCCCAACCTCCCATTCCATTCCCCCAGACCCACCCAGCCAACATGTCTCCACCCCCACCTCATCCCCCCGACCCACCCCCAACCTCCCATCCCATACCCCCAGACCCACCCAGCCAAAATGTCTCCACCCCCAACCTCCCATCCCATTCCCATTCCCCCAGACCCACCCAGCCAACATGTCTCCACCCCCACCTCATCCCCCCGACCCACCCCCAACCTCCCATCCCATTCCCCCAGACCCACCCAGCCAACATGTCTCCACCCCCAACCTCCCATCCCATTCCCCCAGACCCACCCAGCCAACATGTCTCCACCCCCAACCTCCCATCCCATTCCTCCAGACCCACCCAGCCAACATGTCTCCACCCCCAACCTCCCATCCCATTCCCCCAGATCCACCCAGCCAACATGTCTCCACCCCCAACCTCCCATCCCATCCCCCTGACCCACCCCCAACCTCCCATCCCATTCCCCCAACATGTTTCCTCCTCCAACCTCCCATCCCATTCACCCAGACCCACCCAGCCAACATGTCTCCACCCCCAACCTCCCATCCCATTCCCCCAGACCCACCCAGCCAACGTCTCCACCCCCAACCTCCCATCCCATTCCCCAGACCCACCCAGCCAACATGTCTCCAACCCCCAACCTCCCATCCCATTCCCCCAGACCCACCCAGCCAACATGTCTCCACCCCCAACCTCCCATCCCATTCCCCCAGACCTACCCAGCCAACGTCTCCACCCCCAACCTCCCATCCCATTCCCCCAGACCCACCCAGCCAACATGTCCCCACCCCCACCTCCCATCCCATCCCATCCCCCGACCCACCCCCACCCCATTCCCCCAACATGTTTCCTCCTCCAACCTCCCATCCCATTCCCCCAACCCCACCCAGTCGGTTTACTCCTTATGGAATTGTCATAGCAAACAATTTGACAAGAGAGCAGAAACAGATTGGCACCTGGGCAGAAACAGATTGGCACCTGGGTTAGTCTTGCATTTCTAATCACGTCTCCATCCACACACCAGCACATAGAAACAAACATTCCAGAGTTCTTCATTTATGCCGGTTCACAGACTGATTAGGCCTTTACCCTTGTGGGAATTGGCCTGTATAGATAGGGCTACATTGAAATGTTTCTTACTGAATAAATATGAAAAGCATATGAATAACCATGGTAGCAATTAAAAGGGAACAGTTTGGAGATGATGGGACAATTATTAGACTAAAGGTGAGGACATAACAGTTCACCTGACAGAAGACTGAATCCAAACATTACACTGTTGATTTTATGTGCATTTTACATTTACTGTACATTGTCACATTTGTTGTTAATGAAATCTGAAAATACTCTGGATACATTCAGTAACATGATAAGAATATTCCTGGAAAATGTGGGGGTAGGTGCAACATAAGACAAAAAAAATGCCAAGGGTTTGAGTGAGAGGACTCACTGGTGTCTCCAAGTGGCCACACACCTCTCCAAAGTACGCAGAGTTCTTAAGTAATTTCGATGCACTTTCAGGACTGAAAGAAAAATCTTCAACTATAAGTTACTTTTTTTTTTTTTTAGCTTTCCTAGCGGTGCCGTTGAGGAACTAGAGCACACTGGTAGTTGTTTCATTTGGAACACAACCCTGTTGTTTACGCGATTCCCAAAACGGTCCATTATAAAAAAATCGCAATCTGGGTCAGGTGGGCATGATTTGAAGGCTTGTTCTATTGCCAACATGACTAGCTAAGTTATGAAATATGATATTACAGTGTTAGGCTTTCACAATGCAGGGAAACAGATAATAATCTGGTGTGCATAGAAAGAAGTCATGAGTGCATTCAGGTATGTGTGCCGTGGCAAATTTTCTTCACAATAGACAAACACAGGCTCATTCTGTTCAGAACAACCCAGGGTATGACGCCATGTCATCTTGTAACTGTACATCAAACACAAGTGATCATAAACGTTGACACTGTATATAACATGAGTTTTATGATTTGGAAATGTGAAGTGCACATTTGGACTCCGGTGTTTGGCTCGGTTATATGACATCAAAGCGGTATTTATTATAATCCTCAACGTCTCTATCAGTGGGAGGTTGTCGAAGTGAGCAGGAGGATTATTTAAGATACTGTTTGAAAAGGCGGGGTTTCAGATGTTTTTGGAAGATGGGCAGGGACTCTGCTGTCCTAGCTTCAGGGGGAAGGTGGTTCCACCATTGGGGTGCCAGGACAGAGAAGAGCTGGGACTGCGCTCAGGGGGAGCTGCCCTCCCGTAGGGGTGGGAGGGCCAAGAGACCAGAGGTGGTAGAACGGAGTGCTCGGGTTGGGGTGAAGGGTTTGAGCATAGCCTTGAAGGTACAGTGAGGGAAAAAAGTATTTGATCCCCTGCTGATTTTGTACGTTTGCCCACTGACAAATAAATGATCAGTCTATAATTTTAATGGTAGGTTTATTTGAACAGTGAGAGACAGAATAACAACAAAAAAATCCAGAAAAATGCATGTAAAACATTTTATAAATTGATTTGCATTTTAATGAGGGAAATAAGTATTTGACCCCCTCTCAATCAGAAAGATTTCTGGCTCCCAGGTGTCTTTTATACAGGTAATGAGCTGAGATTAGGAGCACACTCTTAAAGGGAGTGCTCCTAATCTCAGTTTGTTACCTGTATAAAAGACACCTGTCCACAGAAGCAATCAATCAATCAGATTCCAAACTCTCCACCATGGCCAAGACCAAAGAGTTCTCCAAGGATGTCAGGGACAAGATTGTAGACCTACACAAGGCTGGAATGGGCTACAAGACCATCGCCAAGCAGCTTGGTGAGAAGGTGACAACAGTTGGTGCGATTATTCGCAAATGGAAGAAACACAAAATAACTGTCAATCTCCCTCGGCCTGGGGCTCCATGCAAGATCTCACCTTGTGGAGTTGCAATGATCATGAGAACGGTGAGGAATCAGCCCAGAACTACACAGGTGGATCTTGTCAATGATCTCAAGGCAGTTGGGACCATAGTTACCAAGAAAACAATTGGTAACACACTACGCCGTGAAGGACTGAAATGCTGCAGCGCCCGCAAGATCCCCCTGCTCAAGAAAGCACATATACAGGGCCGTCTGAAGTTTGCCAATGAACATCTGAATGATTCAGAGGATAACTGGATGAAAGTGTTGTGGTCAGATGAGACCAAAATTGAGCTCTTTGGCATCAACTCAACTCGCCGTGTTTGGAGGAGGAGGAATGCTGCCTATGACTCCAAGAACACCATCCCCACCGTCAAACATAGAGGTGGAAACATTATGCTTTGGGGGTGTTTTTCTGCTAAGGGGACAGGACAACTTCACCGCATCAAAGGGATGATGGACGGGGCCATGTACCGTCAAATCTTGGGTGAGAACCTCCTTCCCTCAGCCAGGGCATTGAAAATGGGTCGTGGATGGGTATTCCAGCATGACAATGACCCAAAACACACGGCCAAGGCAACAAAGGAGTGGCTCAAGAAGAAGCATATTAAGGTCCTGGAGTGGCCTAGCCAGTCTCCAGACCTTAATCCCATAGAAATCTGTGGGACCTGAAGGTTCGAGTTGCCAAACGTCAGCCTCGAAACCTTAATGACTTGGAGAAGATCTGCAAAGAGGAGTGGAACAAAATCCCTCCTGAGATGGAGGACAAAGAATGCTGAGTTGCATTACGTACAAGACACAATTTAATCTGAGAGACTCTCTCCTCCACTTTGAGCCATCTGAAGCTTTCAAAGTGGGAATGGCCAAGATGCGTAAGTGCGGGAAGTTTAAGACTTATCCTGACTATTTTGTTCTGAGATGTCTGCCATTTATTTTTTATTATCTTGGGGGCACTATTGAACCAGGAAGAGCATAGTCAAAGTGCCATTGAACAAGAGCCCCTGCCAATGCCCCCCCCCATTGTATTCTTATCCAGATATTTGTAGGTTCTTGCCAGAAACCTAATTTTATGGTTCACTTTGGAGATAACGTTTTGTGCCATGCTCTCCCTTATCAGATGTTTATCTATTTTTTATTTTATTTTTTTATGTAGCCTGCTTATCTAGGGCATCTTAAAACAATGATTTAAAATTGCCCCAAGGCTATATGAAGTAGGTAGGGGCAGTTCCTCTTGCTACCATGGTCTTGTTGTGGTGCTCACCAGTGTTGCCTAAGGATAGACACACATAAATGTTCTGCGTTGAAGCAGAAACCTTCAGTCCGAGGCTAACCATTAACTACATCTGTCACTGTGAGAGATGGAACTGTTTAAAGAGTGAAGAGAGAGAGAGAGAGAGAGAGACATAGTGAGAGATAGGTAAAGGCCAATAAACAACTAGATTTAAAGTGCCATTACCTACCAAAGAAAGGAACTTCTAAAGTACTATTACCTACCATAGAAAGGAACATTTAAAGTTCCATTACCTACCATAGAAAGGAACATTTAAAGTTCCATTACCTACCAAAGAAAGGAACATGATCAAGGTAGATTGGTATTTGAGAAGGCCCCTATCCTATACAGAATATCTCAATTCACTCCCTACCTCTCCCCCTAGGCCCTATCCATCTGGTGTTTGCATAATTGCAAGGTGTAACCAATATGTGGGAATATCCACTACACAGCAATAGGGTTAACGTTGAAGAGCGAGGGCCAAGGGGAAGGGGTTGGGAGTGATTTAGGATCGGCTGAATGATTGCAAACGTACTGCTTAAGGGGAACACTGGAGTTCCATCTTCTATAAGATGTTATTTGCATGTCCATTTGAATGTAGCCTATATATGTGATTTACAGTGCATTCGGTAAGTATTCAGACCCCTTGACTTTTTCCACATTTTGTTATGTTACAGCCTTATTCAAAAAATGGATTAAAACACATTTTTCCTCATCAATCTACACACAATACCCCATAATGACAAAACGAAAACAGGTTTAGACATTTTTGCAAATTTATTACAAATAAAAAACAGAAATACCTTATTCGCATAAGTATTCAGACCCTTTGCTATGAGACTTGAAAATTGAGCTCAGGTGCATCCTGTTTCCATTGATCATCCTTGAGATGTTTCTACAACTTGATTGGAGTCCACCTGCGGTAAATTCAATTGATTGGACATGATTTGGAAAGGCACACACCTGTCTATATAAGGTCCCATAGTTGACAGTGCATGTCAGAGCAAAAACCAAGCCATGAGGTCGAAGGAATTGTCTGTAGAGCTCCGAGACAATTCAACGGATTCGCAATTCAACGGCTCAGACACGAGACGTATGTGGCAGGGTCTACAGACAATCACGGACTACAAAAAGAAAACCAGCCACGTCGCCGACACCGACGTCTCGCTTCCAGACAAGCTAAACACCTTCTTCGCCCGCTTTGAGGATAACACAGTGCCACTGACGAGGCCCACTACCAAGGACTGTGGCCTCTCCTTCTCCATGGCTGACGTGAGTAAGACATTTAAGCGTGTTAACCCCCGCAACGCTGCCGGCCCAGACGGCATCCCTAGCCGCGTCCTCAGAGCATGCGCAGACCAGCTGGCTGGTGTGTTTATGGACATCAATCTCTCCCTTTCCCAGTCTGCTGTTCCCACATGCTTCAAGATGGCCACCATTGTTCCTGTACCCAAGAAAGCAAAGGTAACTGAACTAAATGACTATCACCCTGTAGCACACACTTCTGTCATCATGAAGTGCTTTAAGAGGCTAGTCAAGGATCATATCACCTCTACCTTACCTGCAACCCTAGACCCACTTCAATTTGCTTACCGCCCCAATAGATCCACAGACGATGCAATCGCCATCGCACTGCACACTGCCCTATCCCACCTGGACAAGAGGAATACCTATGTAAGAATGCTGTTCATTGACTACAGCTCAGCATTCAACACCATAGTACCCTCCAAGCTCATGATTAAGCTCGGGGCCCTGGGTCTGAACCCCGCCCTGTGCAACTGGGTCCTGGACTTCCTGACGGGCCACCCCCAGGTGGTGAAGGTAGGAAACAACATCTCCACTTCGCTGATCCTCAACACTGGGGCCCCACAAGGGTGCGTGCTCAGCCCCCTCCTGTACTCCCTGTTCACCCATGACTGCGTGGCCACGCACGCCTCCAACTCAATCATCAAGTTTGCAGACGACACAACAGTAGTAGGCTTGATTACCAACAATGACGAGACAGCCTACAGGGAGGAGGTGAGGGCTCTGGGAGTGTGGTGCCAGGAAAATAACCTCTCACTCAACGTCAACAAAACAAAGGAGATGATCGTGGACTTCAGGAAACAGCAGAGGGTGCACCCCCCTATCCACATCGATGGGACCACAGTGGAGAAGGTGGGAAAGCTTCAAGTTCCTCAGCGTACACATCACCGACAAACTGAAATGGTCCACCCACGCAGACAGTGTGGTGAAGAAGGCGCAACAGCGCCTCTTCAACCTCAGGAGGCTGAAGAAATTTGGCTTGGCCCCTAAAACCAACATAAACTTTTACAGATGCACAATTGAGAGCATCCTGTCGGGCTGTATCACCGCCTGGTACGGCAACTGCACCGCCTGCAACCGCAGGGCTCTACAGAGGGCTTTAATAATGTTTACATATCTTGCACTACTCATCTCATATGTATATACTGTATTCTATTCTATAATATTCTACTGTATCTTAGTCCATGCCGCTCTGTCATTGCTTGTCCATATATGTATATATTCTTAAATCCCATTCCTTACTAGTTTTGTGTGTATTGGGTATAAGTTGTGAAATTGTTAGATATTACTGCACTGTCGGAGCGAGAAGCACAAGCATTTCGCTACACCCGTTATAACATCTGCTAAACACGTGTATGTGACAAATAACATTTGATTTGATTTGATTTGACAGGATTGTGTCGAGGCACAGATCTGGGGAAGGGTACCAAAACATTTCTGCAGCATTGAAGGTCCCCAAAAACACAGTGGCCTCCATCATTCTTAAATGGAAGAAGTTTGGAACCACCAAGACTCTTCCTAGAGATGGCAGCCCGGCCAAACTGAGCAATCGGGGGAGAAGGGCCTTGGTCAGGGAGGTGACCAAGAACCTTATGATCACTCATACAGAGCTCCAGAGTTCCTCTGTGGAGATGGAAGAACCTTCCAGAAGGACAACTATCTCTGCAGCACTCCACCAATCTTGCCTTTATGGTAGAGTGGCCAGACGGAAGCCACTCCTCAGTAAAAGGTACATGACAGCCCGCTTGGAGTTTGCCAAAAGGCACCTAAAGACTCTCAGACCATGAGAAACAAGATTCTCTGGTCTGATGAAACCAAGATTGAACTCTTTGGCCTGAATGCCAAGCGTCACATCTGGAGGAAACCTGGCACCATCCCTACGGTGAAGCATTGTGGTGGCAGCATCATGCTGTGGGGATGTTTTTCAACGGCAGGGACTGGGAGACTAGTCAGGATCGAGGGAAAGATGAACGGAGCAAAGTACAGAGAGATCCTTGATGAAAACCTGCTCCAGAGCGCTCAGGACATCAGACTCCCAATTCCACTAGCATTCTGAACAGCCAAACACCTACACCGGTGCTCAGACATCTCCAACAGCGCAGCAGAGGGTTTACCTTCCATTAAGGTTTGGTAGTGAAGGAGTGCTGTCAGTGCAGCTATAACGAATGGGGACAGCACGGCGTTCTCAGGAGTAGACACTGAAAGACAGAAGTGAACACAGACACATTAGGCTACATTTTAGCAGAATTATCCAGAGTGACTTACAAATCAGTGTATCCAACTAAAGTAGGTAAAAAAAAAATATACGACATATCACAGTCATTGGAAGTGAAACCTACTTCAACGCCTTGTTCAGCGTGGAAAGTTCAGACTTGGACTAACCCATTACCAATCTCTTCAGTGGTCACTCACCATCTATTCTGTCTTTGGAGGACAATGTGAGGGCTGGCCCTGACGTCATAGCATTAGAACGCGGTATACAGTAACGTTTGGATGAATGAAACCTGGATCAATAATTCACAAAAGGCCCTGAAGAACCGCAGGAGCTTATTTCATTCATGGACAATAGAGCAGACAAAGGGAGCGCAGCTCAGTGCAGGCAGGCCATTCACAACACAACACCATTACCAGCTCAGTGCAGGCAGGCCATTCACAACAACACCATTACCAGCTCAGTGCAGGCAGGCCATTCACAACACAACACCATTACCAGCTCAGTGCAGGCAGGCCATTCACAACACAACACCATTACCAGCTCAGTGCAGGCAGGCCATTCACAACACAACACAACACCATTACCAGCTCAGTGCAGGCAGGCCATTCACAACACAACACCACACCATTACCAGCTCAGTGCAGGCAGGCCATTCACAACAACACCATTACCAGCTCAGTGCAGGCAGGCCATTCACAACACAACACAATACCATTACCAGCTCAGTGCAGGCAGGCCATTCACAACAACACCATTACCAGCTCAGTGCAGGCAGGCCATTCACAACAACACCATTACCAGCTCAGTGCAGGCAGGCCATTCACAACACAACACAACACCATTACCAGCTCAGTGCAGGCAGGCCATTCACAACACAACACCATTACCAGCTCAGTGCAGGCAGGCCATTCACAACACAACACCACACCATTACCAGCTCAGTGCAGGCAGGCCATTCACAACACAACACCACACCATTACCAGCTCAGTGCAGGCAGGCCATTCACAACACAACACAACACCATTACCAGCTCAGTGCAGGCAGGCCATTCACAACACAACACAACACCATTACCAGCTCAGTGCAGGCAGGCCATTCACAACAACACCATTACCAGCTCAGTGCAGGCAGGCCATTCACAACACCACCATTACCAGCTCAGTGCAGGCAGGCCATTCACAACACAACACCATTACCAGCTCAGTGCAGGCAGGCCATTCACAACACAACACAACACCATTACCAGCTCAGTGCAGGCAGGCCATTCACAACACAACACCACACCATTACCAGCTCAGTGCAGGCCATTCACAACACAACACAACACCATTACCAGCTCAGTGCAGGCAGGCCATTCACAACACAACACAACACCATTACCAGCTCAGTGCAGGCAGGCCATTCACAACACAACACAATACCATTACCAGCTCAGTGCAGGCAGGCCATTCACAACACAACACAATACCATTACCAGCTCAGTGCAGGCAGGCCATTCACAACACAACACAACACCATTACCAGCTCAGTGCAGGCAGGCCATTCACAACACAACACAATACCATTACCAGCTCAGTGCAGGCAGGCCATTCACAACACAACACCATTACCAGCTCAGTGCAGGCAGGCCATTCACAACACAACACCATTACCAGCTCAGTGCAGGCAGGCCATTCACAACACAACACCATTACCAGCTCAGTGCAGGCAGGCCATTCACAACACAACACCACACCATTACCAGCTCAGTGCAGGCAGGCCATTCACAACACCACACCATTACCAGCTCAGTGCAGGCAGGCCATTCACAACACAACACCATTACCAGCTCAGTGCAGGCAGGCCATTCACAACACAACACCATTACCAGCTCAGTGCAGGCAGGCCATTCACAACACAAACACACCATTACCAGCTCAGTGCAGGCAGGCCATTCACAACACAACACCACACCATTACCAGCTCAGTGCAGGCAGGCCATTCACAACACAACACCACACCATTACCAGCTCAGTGCAGGCAGGCCATTCACAACACAACACCACACCATTACCAGCTCAGTGCAGGCAGGCCATTCACAACACAACACCATTACCAGCTCAGTGCAGGCAGGCCATTCACAACACAACACCATTACCAGCTCAGTGCAGGCAGGCCATTCACAACACAACACCATTACCAGCTCAGTGCAGGCAGGCCATTCACAACACCACACCATTACCAGCTCAGTGCAGGCAGGCCATTCACAACACAACACAACACCATTACCAGCTCAGTGCAGGCAGGCCATTCACAACACAACACAATACCATTACCAGCTCAGTGCAGGCAGGCCATTCACAACACAACACCACACCATTACCAGCTCAGTGCAGGCAGGCCATTCACAACACAACACCACACCATTACCAGCTCAGTGCAGGCAGGCCATTCACAACACAACACAACACCATTATCAGCTCAGTGCAGGCAGGCCATTCACAACACAACACAATACCATTAAAAACAAAAAACTGGTGACTGGTGGGAGTGGCCTATTAGCCTACTTAAAAATAGGCCAAGGTCAATGTCAACAAATCATTAAAGGGATACTTTGAGATTTGGGGTATTTCCCCAGAGTCAGATGAACTAGTGGATACCATCTTTATGTCTCTGTATCCAGTATGAAGGAAGTTAGAGGTCGTTTCAAAAAAGCTAATGCTAACTAGCGTTGGCGCAATGACTGGAAGTATATGAATATCTGCTAGCATGCTAGCAGATACCCATAGACTTAAAGAGTCATTGGGTATCTGCTGCTAGTAGATACCCATAGGATCACAGTCATTGCCCTAATGCTAGTTAGCAATTGCGCTAGTGCTAGTTAGCAACTTCCTTCAAACCGCACGCAGAGACCTAAAAATGGTATCATCTGACTCTGGGGAAGTAGATAAAGGTCCTCATTGGCAAAATCCCGAAGTATCCCTTTAAATCCTGAAGTATCCCTTTAAATCCCGAAGTATCCCTTTGAATCCTGAAGTATCCCTTTAAATCCTGAAGTATCCCTTTGAATCCTGAAGTATCCCTTTAAATCCTGAAGTATCCCTTTGAATCCTGAAGTATCCCTTTAAATTATTAATAACAAAAGCAACATTAATTGAATAAATAGGACTCATATCAATAGATAGCTACAGTGCATTCAGAAAGTATTCAGACCCCTTGACTTTTTCCACATTTTATTACGTTACAGGTTTAATTCTAAAATAGATTAAATCGTTTTATTTCTACAATCTACTTTTTTTTGCTCTGCACACAATAATGACAAATTTTAGCAAATTTTTTTTTGATAAAAAAAAAAAACTGAAATATCACATTTACATAAGTATTCAGACCCTTTACTCAGTAATCAATTATGCATTTGCAAACATTTCTAAAAACCAGTTTTTGCTTTTTCATTATGGGGTATTGTGTGTGTAGATTGATGAGGTCATGTTTTTATTTAATCCATTTTAGAATAAGGCTGTGACGTAAACAAAATGTGGGAAAAAGGTCAAGGGGTCTGAATACTTTTCCGAATGCACACGGCTACTCGATAACTAACCTGGTGAATCTGGCCAGTGTGACCAGCCCAAAGACCCCTCCCAGTCCGTACACACTGAGCAGTATGGAGTTGATGATGACGTCAGCATGCATCACGTACAGCTGCCATACCAGGAAGTAGACAGACAGCAGTGCCGTAGCCGCCGTCATGGCCAGGTTAACCCAGATATAACCTTCAGTCTCCTGCAGGTTACCCCTCACACCTGGAGAGGGGGGGGGGGGGACATAGTATGACTCCCCTGGAGTAGCATAGGGCGATCCCACACCAAGCGGGGGAATGGAAAATATTTAGTTGTATCTCAGATTGTTCTGGCAATTCTCACATAGGAACTTCATTGGGAGGAAGGGATGTTTGAAATGCTTTATACGTTTGTTACAAACCATTGTAGAGAAAATCATGATGAAAGTGGACATTTTAGGCCCTTTTTAGACCTGTACATGACCCCTGTAAGACCCTATGATCTGTGAACCGTACATGATACAGACTACACCTTGGAGTCATGTCTAGAAAATAAAACAAAGAATTTCACAATAAAATGTACTAATTTATATAAAAAAATATTAATATCTCAAAACGACCCTTTTTGATTCAGTTCATTTGAATACATATTTCCAGAGTGGGCTCTATGCTAATTCTGAAGGTATGTTCAATTTTTATGAGCACCGCCAACACAGTGAATGGGAAAATGGATTCAAAGGGAACTCCCTCTGCTGGTGACTTGCTAAATGTGCAATCAAAAAAGGAGGGCTGTGATTGGTTAATGTCTATAACGACCTATAATGTCAATTTCTATGTATGAAATGGGTCATATCATTACATGTACCAGAAAGCCCACTCTGGAAATTTGAAAAGTATATTTTTACAAACAATATGTCAAAAAAATGAGCAAAAAGGGAGATTAATATTAATATGTTGAATAAGTAAAAGTAAAAATGTGTATTTCAGAATCTAGACATACTCTATAGTTTTAGAGCACTCTATAATGAGTATAATGACATCAAGATGTAATCTGTATCATAGACTGTTCACAGATCATAGGGTCTTACAGGAGGCATGTATTTGTCTAAAAAGGGCCTAAAATGTCCACTTTCTGAGCTGAGTGGCTTGCTCAAATTTCAGACACCCCACTACAACTCACCACAGTAGAGTCAGACCCCCACTACAACTCACCACAGTAGAGTCAGACCAGACCCCAACTACAACTCACCACAGTAGTCAGACCAGACCCCCACTACAACTCACCACAGTAGTCAGACCAGACCCCAACTACAACTCACCACAGTAGTCAGACCAGACCCCCACTACAACTCACCACAGTAGTCAGACCCCCACTACAACTCACCACAGTAGAGTCAGACCAGACCCCAACTACAACTCACCACAGTAGTCAGACCAGACCCCCACTACAACTCACCACAGTAGTCAGACCCCCACTACAACTCACCACAGTAGAGTCAGACCAGACCCCAACTACAACTCACCACAGTAGTCAGACCAGACCCCCACTACAACTCACCACAGTAGTCAGACCCCCACTACAACTCACCACAGTAGTCAGACCAGACCCCCACTACAACTCACCACAGTAGAGTCAGACCCCAACTACAACTCACCACAGTAGAGTCAGACCAGACCCCAACTACAACTCACCACAGTAGTCAGACCAGACCCCAACTACAACTCACCACAGTAGAGTCAGACCAGACCCCCACTACAACTCACCACAGTAGTCAGACCAGACCCCCACTACAACTCACCACAGTAGTCAGACCCCCACTACAACTCACCACAGTAGTCAGACCAGACCCCAACTACAACTCACCACAGTAGAGTCAGACCAGACCCCAACTACAACTCACCACAGTAGTCAGACCAGACCCCCACTACAACTCACCACAGTAGTCAGACCAGACCCCCACTACAACTCACCACAGTAGTCAGACCAGACCCCAACTACAACTCACCACAGTAGAGTCAGACCCCCACTACAACTCACCACAGTAGTCAGACCAGACCCCCACTACAACTCACCACAGTAGTCAGACCCCCACTACAACTCACCACAGTAGAGTCAGACCCCCACTACAACTCACCACAGTAGAGTCAGACCAGACCCCAACTACAACTCACCACAGTAGTCAGACCAGACCCCAACTACAACTCACCACAGTAGAGTCAGACCAGACCCCCACTACAACTCACCACAGTAGAGTCAGACCCCAACTACAACTCACCACAGTAGTCAGACCAGACCCCAACTACAACTCACCACAGTAGTCAGACCAGACCCCCACTACAACTCACCACAGTAGAGTCAGACCCCAACTACAACTCACCACAGTAGTCAGACCAGACCCCAACTACAACTCACCACAGTAGAGTCAGACCCCAACTACAACTCACCACAGTAGTCAGACCAGACCCCAACTACAACTCACCACAGTAGAGTCAGACCAGACCCCCACTACAACTCACCACAGTAGTCAGACCAGACCCCCACTACAACTCACCACAGTAGAGTCAGACCCCAACTACAACTCACCACAGTAGTCAGACCAGACCCCCACTACAACTCACCACAGTAGAGTCAGACCCCCACTACAACTCACCACAGTAGTCAGACCCCCACTACAACTCACCACAGTAGTCAGACCCCCACTACAACTCACCACAGTAGTCAGACCAGACCCCCACTACAACTCACCACAGTAGAGTCAGACCCCCACTACAACTCACCACAGTAGAGTCAGACCAGATCCCCACTACAACTCACCACAGTAGTCAGACCAGACCCCCACTACAACTCACCACAGTAGAGTCAGACCA
>NC_059217.1:47583814-47593814 GCF_020615455.1 Coregonus clupeaformis
TGGAGAGAAATGGATCATTCCCTTCCTCCCCTGTTGGCTGGGACGCCTCGACAGAAAACAGTGGCCTGAGCTGGAGTGTAAAAGATAATATGAGAGTTAGAGATTCAGTAGCTGGTTAGAGGAGCAGAGACTTTTATTGACTCCAATAAAGTAAATGTATTGGCCTTTTCTTCACACTATAGAGGCAGAGTTATACAGATATATACAGTTGAAGTCGGAAGTTTACGTACACCTTAGCCAAATACATTTAAACTCAGTTTTTCACAATTCCTGACATTTAATCCTGGTAAAAATTCCCTGTCTTATGTCAGTTAGGATCAACACTTTATTTTAAGAATGTGAAATGTCAGAATAATAGTAGAGAGAATTATTTATTTCAGCTTTGATTTCTTTCATCACATTCCCAGTGGGTCAGAAGTTTACATACACTCAATTAGTATTTGGTAGCATTGCCTTTAAGTTGTTTAACTTGGGTCAAACGTTTCGGGTAGCCTTCCACAAGCTTCCCACAATAAGTTGGGTGAATTTTGGCCCATTCCTCCTGACAGAGCTGGTGTAACTGAGTCAGGTTTGTAGGCCTCCTTGCTCGCACACGCTTTTTCAGTTCTGCCCACAAATGTTCTATAGGATTGAGGTCAGGGCTTGTGATGGCCACTCCAATACCTTGACTTTGTTGTCCTTAAGCCATTTTGCCACAACTTTGGAAGGATGCTTGGGGTCATTGTCCATTTGGAAGACCCATTTGCGACCAATCTTTAACTTCCTGACTGATGTCTTGAGATGTTGCTTCAATATATCCACATACATTTCCTTCCTCGTGATGCCATCTATTTTGTGAAGTGCACCAGTCCCTCCTGCAGCAAAGCACCCCCATAGCATGATGCTGCCACCCCCGTGCTTCACGGTTGGGATGGTGTTCTTCGGCTTGCAAGTCCCCCCTTTTTCCTCTAAACATAACGATGGTCATTATGGCCAAACAGTTCTATTTTTGTTTCATCAGACCAGAGGACATTTCTCCAAGAAGTACGATCTTTGTCCCAATGTGCAGTTGCAAACCGTAGTCTGGCTTTTTTTATGCCGATTTTGGAGCAATGGCTTCTTCCTTGCTGAGCGGCCTTTCAGGTTATGTCAATATAGGACTCGTTTTACTGTGGATATAGATAATTTTGTACCTGTTTCCTCCAGCATCTTCACAAGGTCCTTTGCTGTTGTTCTGGGATTGATTTGCACTTTTCGCACCAAAGTACGTTCATCTCTAGGAGACAGAACGCGTCTCCTTACTGAGCGGTACGACGGCTGCGTGGTCCCATGGTGTTTATACTTGCGTACTATTGTTTGTACAGATGAACGTGGTACCTTCAGGCGTTTGGAAATTGCTCCCAAGGATGAACCAGACTTGTGGAGGTCTACAAAAAAAATTCTGAGGTCTTGGCTGATTTCTTTTGATTTTCCTATGATGTCAAGCAAAGAGGCACTGAGTTTGAAGGTAGGCTTTGAAATACATCCACGGGTACACCTCCAATTGACTCAAATGATGTCAATTAGTCTATCAGAAGCTTCTAAAGCCATGACATCGTTTTCTGGAATTTAAAGTTTAAAAGCACAGTCAACTTAGTGTATGTAAACTTCTGACCCACTGGAATTGTGATACAGTGAATTATAAGTGAAGTAATCTGTCTGTAAACAATTGTTGGAAAAATGACTTGTGTCATGCACAAAGTAGATGTCCTAACCGACTTACCAAAACTATAGTTTGTTAACAAGAAATGTGTGGAGTGGTTGAAAAACAAGTTTTAATGACTCCAACCTAAGTGTATGTAAACTTCCGACTTCAACTGTAGATATACAGAGGTATAGATATATAGATATATAGATATATAGATATACAGATATATAGATATATAGATATATAGATATATAGATATACAGAGATATATATATATACAGATATATAGAGATACAGATATATAGATATATAGATATATAGATATACAGATATATAGATATACAGATATATAGATATATAGATATACAGATATATAGATATACAGATATATAGATATATAGATATATAGATATATAGATATACAGATATATAGATATACAGATATATAGATATATAGATATACAGAGGATTGAACTTTAATCTGCCTACTACTGTATACATTCACAACCAAATTAGTTTTTCTCTAACTTTTATGCAAAATTTGGTATTTTATGCATTTATTAGGTTTTCTACACCATTCTTTAATTTCAAACACATCACAAGGTCTTAAAAAAGAGGACTGTGTATCTGAATATTTCCATACTTAGCACTTAGCCTATGCAAATAGCCTTTATTTAATAATTTAACATTTCTAGTATTATAAAATGACAATCATTTAACAAAATCTGGACAGAACAATGGTAATTGAGAGAGAGGGCAGTGTATGGGAGATAGGCCACTAAAAAATAATCAGTTCTGCACTGAACAGAAGTGAAACGTGGGCTAGACACGATTGCTTATTTATTATGACTTTCGCTTAAATTACAAAAAAAAATTGTCCCAAAATAAGGAATAACATTTAATGTGTCTTAGGCCTACGACAATTACGCACCAAATATGAAGTAACATTAGTTGACAGAGAGGCTACTGAGGCTTAGACTACTTAGGTTATCCCAGGTAGGTCTCACATCCATCACCCAGGGAGGTTTTAACACACCTGTCTCATCTCCTCTCATCCCAGCCGATCACTCACTCACTCACACACACTCACACACACACACACACACACACACACAGAGCGTGGCTCTGTGGCCCAGTAGTTCGCGTCTACGTCGCATCCAGAGAAAGGAGGGCGAGCCGCTAGAAGACGGAGGGGAAGTTCATCTACAAGGAGGCAGTCAAATGCTGGATATTGACGTAAACGTTTTCCCGAAGACTCCAACTTGCGTAGCCATCGCTGCAATCAACAAGGCAACGAAATATATACAAGAAGAATCGAACAAAGTCGAATAATTGCTCTGGGACATTATTTAATGATGGATTGATCGTTTTTCCAACGCGGAATTCGCGTTGTGCGACTTCTCTATGGCTATTTCTAATTAGGCTACCACTGAATGAGGTATACTAATTCTACCTGTTCATTCTTGGGTGGATTGTTTTTTTAGTTTAAAACGCTTGTTTTAGGTGTTGATGATTTAAAACAAAACATTTAATATATTTATAAGGGCATAAAAGGAACAATAAATTAATTGTGTCAGGTGTCGCTCCTAAAACCAGAAAGGGAATCTCTCTCTTCTTGACAAAGGAGTGGATATACGAGAGATAATAATTCCACATTAGGACTTGGACTACAGTTGCCACAGCAGAGACGTTTGGACACGCCGCCGGTCCGGACTGCGGGATGTATCTGTGAGAGTTGACCCGATATAACGCAACTGTTTCGGCCGGACTCATTGGGAGGGGGAAGTTCATGGAGGTTATTAGTGGGACCCGCTATGATGGACGTGGTGGATGAAACCGAAGCGTTACAGAGATTTTTTGAGGGTAAGAACAATACACATTTATTTGCAATATGGGCCATGTTAATTGGGTTTGTGTTTAAATTTAAATGTGTGTAGGAACTAGGCTTAACGAAGAAAGGTCCCGGGTTGCACCTGAATGAATAGCACCCTCTTTACCAAAACGCACGCAACTCGTTTTGTAATTTTCTTCTGGAAAGAAAAACTGTGTGAAATAGATTGGATATATTGTTGTTCTTCTCATTCGTTCTCATATAATAATACATGTACTATAGGCTAATTGTAATATTATCTAAAGCGTTCGCCATTTTCAATGGGCTGACGATGTTGTTACTGGAATAGGGCTATTTAATAGGCTACAGGCTGCAAACAAAACACAGTTTGTTAAATGTCTTTTCAACTTCGTTCCCTCTTTGTGTCCGTGACTATTGTGGCAGGTTTTTGTATTGAAACATCAGCGTTTGAATAGCAGGCCTGTTATATAAACTACATGGTTAGTCCAGTGTGTATGTACTTTAGTGTACAGTTACTTTATGTGATGAATAATCATGGATGAATTTCAGAGCTGATAGTTCGAACATGAAGAAGAGTAAGCAGGCTGAACAAGGAAGGTAGATTACGATTTTCCTGGGACCTTTGGCCCTTGACCTTGGCCCCTAGGCTATATAGAAAAAGGCTCTTGAAGATGTCTTTGATTTGAATTGTTGGGAGTCCCTCAAATAACTAAATAATAATTAATAATTAATAACTAGACTGGAAAGAGTTAGAACGTAAGCAAAGTGTTAGGAACAAATGTGATGCTGATGAGTTGCAGGAGTTGGAAGACAGAGAGAACTGGGAGTTCTGAGGAGAAAATAAGGTGGGGTGGGGTGGGGGGGTGGGGGTGTAGGAATGCAACATGAAGATAAATGGTGTGTTTTGCAAAGGGGTAAGCAGGGGTACAACGTGTGAGAGAGCAACCCAGACAGAGCGATTTACTGTTTGACATAAATCCATAGATGTTCAGTCTCAGGTATACATCTGTGGCCAACTGTGTCAACGGACACATGTCATTTTACAGAGGTTGTGGTTGTTTAAAAAATGAAATTGTTGTACTAAGTTGAAAACTACATTTCATACTTTACTTCAGTAAGAACGACACATTTTTCTGGCATCCCACCAGTCAAGATTTCTAGTTGTTGTGGGGTCAAATGCAGGTTGTAACATTGTCACTTTGCAGAGTTTAATGATGCTTTGGTTATGGCTGTTGTGATATGCTGAAAACTATCTTTTTTTATGGTTGCTTTATAAACTATATAGACAAAAGTATGTGGACAGGCCTTCAAATGAGTGGATCTGGCTAATTCAGTCACACCTGTTGCTGACAGGTGTATAAAATCGAGTACACAGCCATGCAATCTCCATAGACAAACATTGGCAGTAGAATGGCCCGTACTGAAGAGCTCAGTGACTTTCAACGTGGCACCGTCATAGGATGCCACCTTTCCAACAAGTCAGTTTGTCTAATTTCTGCCCTGCTAGAGCTGCCCCGGTTAACTATTAGTGTTGTTATTGTGAAGTGGAAACGTCTAGGAGCAACAACGGCTCAGCCGCGAAGTGGTAGGCCACACAAGCTCACAGAACGGGACCACCAAGTGCTGAAGCACGTAGCGCGTAAAACTCGTCTGTCCTCGGGTTGCAACACCCACGTCAGCACAAGAACTGTTCGTCGGGAGCTTCATGAAATGGGTTTCCATGGCCGAGCAGCCGCACACAAGCCTAAGATCACCATGCGCGATGCCAAGCGTCGGCTGGAGTGGTGTAAAGTTCGCTGCCATTGGGCTCTGGAGCAGTGGAAACACCATCTGGCAGTCCGATGGACGAATCTGGGTTTGGCAGATGCCAGGAGAACGCTATCTGCCTGAATGCATAGTGCGAACTGTAACGTTTGGTGTAGGAGGAATAATGGTCTGGTTTTTCATGGTTCGGGCTAGGCCCTTTAGTTCCAGTGAAGGGAAATCTTAACGCTACAGCATACAATGACATTCTAGACAATTCTGTGCATCCAACTTTGAGGCAACAGTTTGGGGAAGAACCTTTACTGTTTCAGCATGACAATGCCCCCGTGCACAAAGTGAGGTCCATACAGAAATACTTTGTCGAGATCGGTGTGGAAGAACTTGACTGGCCTGCACAGATCCCTGACCTCAACCCCATCGAACACTTTTGGGATGAATTGGACTGTCGACTGCGAGCCAGGCCTAATCGCCCAACATCAGTGCCCGACCTCACTAATGCTCTTGTGGCTGAATGGAAGCAAGTCCCCGCAGCAATGTTCCAACATCTAGTGGAAAGTATTCCTGTTATAGCAGCAAACGGGGGGGACCAACTCCATATTAATGCCCAGGATTTTGGAATGAGATGTTCGACGAGCAGGTGTCCACACACTTCTGATCATGTAGTGTACTGTATGTATTACTCGTTGCCCTATATAACTAATGTATTACTCGTTGCCCTATATAACTAATGTATTACTCGTTGCCCTATATAACTCATGTATTACTCGTTGCCCTATATAACTCATTTATTACTCGTTGCCCTATATAACTCATGTATTACTTGTTGCCCTATATAACTCATGTATTACTCGTTGCCCTATATAACTCATTTATTACTTGTTGCCCTATATAACTCATGTATTACTTGTTGCCCTATATAACTCATGTATTACTCGTTGCCCTATATAACTCATGTATTACTCGTTGCCCTATATAACTCATGTATTACTCGTTGCCCTATATAACTCATGTATTACTCGTTGCCCTATATAACTCATGTATTACTCGTTGCCCTATAGAACTAATGCGTATTACTCGTTGTCCAATATAACTCATACGTATTACTCGTTGCCCTATATAACTAATGCGTATTACTCGTTGCCCTATATAACTCATGCGTATTACTCGTTGCCCTATATAACTAATGTATTACTCGTTGCCCTATATAACTCATGCGTATTACTCGTTGTCCAATATAACTCATACGTATTTCTCGTTGCCCTATATAACTCATACGTATTACTCGTTGCCCTATATAACTAATGTATTACTCGTTGCCCTATATAACTCATGCGTATTACTCGTTGTCCTATATAACTCATACGTATTACTCGTTGCCCTATATAACTCATACGTATTACTCGTTGCCCTATATAACTCATAAGGTATTACTCGTTGCCCTATATAACTAATGTATTACTCGTTGCCCAATATAACTCATGTATTACTCGTTGCCCTATAGAACTCATGCGTATTACTCGTTGCCCAATATAACTCATAAGGTATTACTCGTTGCCCTATATAACTCATAAGGTATTACTCGTTGCCCTATATAACTCATAAGGTATTACTCGTTGCCCAATATAACTCATAGGTATTACTCGTTGCCCTATATAACTCATACGTATTACTCGTTGCCCTATATAACTCATGCGTATTACTCGTTGCCCTATATAACTCATAGGTATTACTCGTTGCCCTATATAACTCATACGTATTACTCGTTGCCCTATATAACTCATGCGTATTACTCGTTGCCCTATATAACTCATAAGGTATTACTCGTTGCCCTATATAACTCATGTATTACTCGTTGCCCTATATAACTAATGTATTACTCGTTGCCCTATAGAACTCATGCGTATTACTCGTTGCCCAATATAACTCATAAGGTATTACTCGTGCCTATATAACTCATAAGGTATTACTCGTTGCCCTATATAACTCATAAGGTATTACTCGTTGCCCAATATAACTCATAGGTATTACTCGTTGCCCTATATAACTCATACGTATTACTCGTTGCCCTATATAACTCATGCGTATTACTCGTTGCCCTATATAACTCATAGGTATTACTCGTTGCCCTATATAACTCATACGTATTACTCGTTGCCCTATATAACTCATGCGTATTACTCGTTGCCCTATATAACTCATGCGTATTACTCGTTGCCCTATATAACTAATGCGTATTACTCGTTGCCCTAAATAAGTCATACCTGTCAAGAAATGTAGTTTCTGCGTGGTCAAATACAGTGTATAAAGCAAATAAGACAGATTCATTGTGTATGTTTGACCAATGGGGAAACCCATATAAGAGACAGCGCCACTAAGTTGCAGTGATTGATGTGACTAATGTGAATCAGACCTTCCCAGCAGTTGATTGATGTGACTAATGTGAATCAGACCTTCCCAGCAGTGTGTCATTGTGTAATGTTGTGTTGGGACACACAGTGTCAAGTGTTTAGAGAGACAAGACCATAAAGACAGAATATGCATCTCAAATGGCACCCCATTCCCTATTTAGTGCACTACTTTTGCGCTATATGCGAAATGGGATGCCATTTGCGACACAGATAGAGACTGTAGCTAGTGCGTAATAAATTAGGTTTAACACATTATGATAGTATATGCACTGTTGACTTGACTATATACAGTCATCCATGACTGTCAAGTGCTCCTTAGTCTCTACCACTCTGACAATCATTTAGAATGTTTACATTCTTTCTTTGGGAGTGAGAGAGAGAGTGAGAGAGAGAGCGAGAAAGAGAGTGAGAGAGAGAGCGAGAAAGAGAGTGAGAGAGAGAGAGAGAGAGAGAGAGAGAGGAGGAGAGAGAGAGAGAGAGGAGGAGAGAGAGAGAGAGAGAGGAGGAGAGAGAGAGAGAGAGAGAGAGGAGGAGGAGGTGAGAGAGAGAGAGAGAGAGAGAGAGAGAGAGAGAGGAGGAGGAGGTGAGAGAGAGAGAGAGAGATGTTCTTTAAGACATTAACTCTTTCCAGTGTATTTTTTATTTTACCCTCTTTTTCTCCCCAATTTCGTGATTACGATCTTGTCTCATCGCTGCAACTCCCCAACGGGCTCGGGAGAGGTGATGGTTGAGTGAAACATGACCAGCCAAGTTTCCTAACACCCGCTCACTTAACCTGGAAGCCAGCTGCACCAATGTGTCGGAGGAAACACTGACGTTCAACTGACGACCGAAGTCAGCCTGCAGGCGCCCAGCCCGCCACAAGGAGTCGCTAGAGCGCGATGAGCCAAGTAAAGCCCCCCAGCCAAACCCTCCCCTAACCCGGACGACGCTGGGCCAATTGTGCACCGCCCTATGGGCCTCCCGATCACGGCCGGTAATGACACAGCCTGGGATCAAAATCAAATCAAATCAAGTCCCGCCTCTCCCATCTCCTCATTGGTTTTCATGAGCATATACCCACGTGAGTGATTGAAAGATGAACTGAGGTCCACATTCCAGACCAGTTGGTGGCGGTAATGCACCTTAAAAGTTGGTTGCCAACCGCCATATAAAGTCCACAGAAGAAGAAGAAGAAGAAAACTGACGGAGGAGAGATTACTAGAAACGACCTTGGTTTACCCTTTTATCTGTGGATTAATTGTCGGAGTAGAGGACCGTGTGCATTTCAGGTAAAATAACAACCCAATGTTTATATCCCAGGACAAATTAGCTAGCAACAGCAAGCTAGCTAGCTAGCTAAATTGCCATGAGTGTTTAATGCTTTTCGACCTGTCCCAAATTAATATAGTTGGTTCAGAGTTCGTTTTGATACTTCAACCTGCGTGTCCTGATCGCGTCTGGTGTGGATGGACAAAATCAACATGCGCGCGATGGCGCAAGCGGTCTAGTCAGCATGTAAAAAGAAAAGGTTCCTGGAGGAACCTTTAGTGGTTCTTCAAATTGAAACTGTGGGGGAACCTCTATAAGTTCTTTGAAGAACCCTTTAAAAGGGTTCTTAAAATAACCCCTTTTAATGGATCCTCGAAGAACCTTTTGAAGAACCTTTTGGGGTTAATTTTTAAACCCCTCCCCTATTATTATTATTATTATAATTAATAATACGCATAACAATAACACAATATTTTAGTTGTCAGTATTTATTATGATTTTAGTGGCAAAGCAGAATAAAAAAATCAAAATATGAGGTAAACTCCCAGCAGTGGGTCCAGTGGAAATATCCTCTGGCGTGTTGATGTTAATGTGTTGATGTTCTCCGTATCCATAGCCAGAATGATTTTGCAGTGCATGGGGATCGAACAGGTTTCCTGTTATATTCAGAGGTGTAGGGAGTCCAAAAAATAGTAGTTATACAGATGATTAACAAAACGTGCACAGGGCAGTATTCATACCTTGGTTTTTGTGGAGAATGTGAATGAAAAAAAAAACTGTTTTGATAATGGTTTTCATACACATACCTTGTCCATAATGTAGAGGGCTATGGATTATTCATTGAAGAGGTAAAGGAGGAGTGTCATGAATGTCTGCGGAATGCGGTAGGCCAGAGTCAAGCGCAGGACACAGAATGAAATGAAAATCTACTTTACTGAATAGTAAAGAAACAAGCAAAGCCTCCAAACACAGGGAGGAGCAAACCCGCTCACAAACGACACTCGTAACAAGTAACAAACACGCACAACACACAGTGGGAGGGAACAGGTTAAATAGGGA
>NC_059217.1:47598814-47601314 GCF_020615455.1 Coregonus clupeaformis
TGAAGGACTGAAATCCTGCAGCGCCCGCAAGGTCCCCCTGCTCAAGAAAGCACATATACAGGCCCGTCTGAAGTTTGCCAATGAACATTTGAATGATTCAGAGGAGAACTGGGTGAAAGTGTTGTGGTCAGATGAGACCAAAATCGAGCTCTTTGGCATCAACTCAACTCGCTGTGTTTGGAGGAGGAGGAATGCTGCCTATGACCCCAAGAACACCATCCCCACCGTCAAACATGGAGGTGGAAACATTATGCTTTGGGGGTGTTTTTCTGCTAAGGGGACAGGACAACTTCACCACATCAAAGGGACGATGGACGGGGCCATGTACCGTCAAATCTTGGGTGAGAACCTCCTTCCCTCAAGCAGGGCATTGAAAATGGGTCGTGGATGGGTATTCCAGCATGACAATGACCCAAAACACACGACCAAGGCAACAAAGGAGTGGCTCAAGAAGAGGCACATTAAGGTCCTGGAGTGGCCTAGCCAGTCTCCAGACCTTAATCCCATAGAAAATATGTGGAAGGAGCTGAAGGTTCGAGTTACCAAACGTCAGCCTCAAAACCTTAATGACTTAGAGAAGATCTGCAAAGAGGAGTGGAAAATAATCCCTCCTGAGATGTGTGCAAACCTGGTGGCCAACTACAAGAAATGTCTGACCTCTGTGATTGCCAACAAGGGTTTTGCCACCAAGTACTAAGTCATGTTTTGCAGAGGGGTCAAATACTTATTTCCCTCATTAAAATGCAAATCAATTTATAACATTTTTGACATGCATTTTTCTGGATTTTTTGTTGTTGTTATTCTGTCTCTCACTGTTCAAATAAACCTACCATTAAAATTATAGACTGATCATTTCTTTGTCAGTGGGCAAACGTACAAAATCAGCAGGGGATCAAATACTATTTTCCCTCACTGTATGAATCACATTTATTATTGCTCAGAATAAAATAGAACAGAATATAAATAGTTTTGGCTATATAACAGTGTGTGTGTGTGTGTGTGTGTGTGTGTGTGTGTGTGTGTGTGTGTGTGTGTATGTATGTATGTGTGTGTGTGTGTGTGTGTGTGTGTGTGTGTGTGTGTGTGTGTGTGTGTGTGTGTGTGTGTGTGTGTGTGTGTGTGTGTGTGTGTGTGTGTGTGTGTATATATATATGTGCGCGTGCAGTTAGAGGTGGTGATTCAGTGAACTGTGCTCATTTGATCAGTGAACTTTCCTGTGAGCTGAAGACTTGTTAGCTCCCAGGGGCCAAGTCCCTGCCTTTAGCACAATGGGCTAAAATGGTCTTGATTCTTAGATAGGGTCCTGAGGATGACCCAAATTCAAAAAACCCAGTCAGAACCATGTACTGTATGTGCACTGATACATCCAGATAACAGATATTACATAGTAGCTAGGTGTTTAATCAGCGGTGTAGTGGAGGTTAGATGGTAGGTATTTAATCAGCGGTGTAGTGGAGGTTAGATGGTAGGTATTTAATCAGCGGTGTAGTGGAGGTTAGATGGTAGGTATTTAATCAGTGGTGTAGTGGAGGTTAGATGGTAGGTATTTAATCAGTGGTGTAGTGGAGGTTAGATGGTAGGTATTTAATCAGTGGTGTAGTGGAGGTTAGATGGTAGGTATTTAATCAGTGGTGTAGTGGAGGTTAGATGGTAGGTATTTTAATCCGCGGTGTAGTGGAGGTTAGATGGTAGGTATTTAATCAGTGGTGTATTGGAGGTTAGATGGTAGGTATTTAATCAGTGGTGTAGTGGAGGTTAGATGGTAGGTATTTAATCAGTGGTGTAGTGGAGGTTAGATGGTAGGTATTTAATCAGTGGTGTAGTGGAGGTTAGATGGTAGGTGTTTAATCAGCGGTGTAGTGGAGGTTAGATGGTAGGTATTTAATCAGCGGTGTAGTGGAGGTTAGATGGTAGGTATTTAATCAGCGGTGTAGTGGAGGTTAGATGGTAGGTATTTAATCAGCGGTGTAGTGGAGGTTAGATGGTAGGTATTTAATCAGCGGTGTAGTGGAGGTTAGATGGTAGGTATTTAATCAGTGGTGTAGTGGAGGTTAGATGGTAGGTATTTAATCCGCGGTGTAGTGGAGGTTAGATGGTAGGTATTTAATCAGCGGTGTAGTGGAGGTTAGATGGTATGTATTTAATCAGTGGTGTAGTGGAGGTTAGATGGTAGGTATTTAATCCGCGGTGTAGTGGAGGTTAGATGGTATGTATTTAATCAGTGGTGTATTGGAGGTTAGATGGTAGGTATTTAATCAGTGGTGTAGTGGAGGTTAGATGGTAGTAATAATAATAAGTAGTAATAATAGCTACAGTAGAGGTGGTGGTTCTGTATTGTCAGTATATGACATTGTGTTGCAGCTCTTTAGCTGAGCTATAAGATGTTATAAATAGCAGTGATGGAATAAGACAAAACCTGTCTGTTATTTGGACATGAACTTTAAAGCACATTTGATTTGTGGCGATTACCTATAATAATAATAATAATAATAATAATAAT